>NC_091302.1:5656794-5659294 GCF_038502225.1 Cherax quadricarinatus | reverse complement strand
TCCTCTCTCTCTCTGCTTCCTGAGCTTTGTCATACCTCTTCTTAAAACTATGTATGGTTTCTGCCTCCACTACTTCACTTGCTAGGCTATTCCACATGTTGGTGCATGAGGTTTTCCAGCACCACGTCCAACATCCTGGCTCTCCATGTTTCGGGACCCCCATGTGGCTCCAGGTTTTCCCAGTCAATCTCCCTGTGGTTGAAATCCCCCATAACCAGCAACTTTGCTCTGCTGGAGTGAGCTCTTCTTGCCACCTCAGCAAGTGTGTCCACCATTGCTCTGTTGCTCTCTTCATATTCCTCTCTTGGCCTCCTGCAGTTCTGTGGTGGATTATACATCACTGCAATGACCACTTTGTGTTCCCCAGACTGAAGTGTACCTGCTATGTAGTCTCTTTCTCCCGTCTCATCTATGCCTTCCATTTTCTCGAATTTCCATCTGTTTTTTACGAGCAGAGCAACCCCACCTCCCCCCCTGCACCTTCTATCTTTCCTCATGATCTGGTATCCTGGTGGGAAGATTGCATCTGTTATTGTCTCCGTGAGTTTTGTTTCTGTAACTGCTATGATGTCTGGGGACTTCTCATTGATTCTTTCTTGCCATTCCTCATGTTTATTCGTTAATCCATCTGCATTTGTGTACCAAACCTTCAACTTCTGTTCTAATACTGTAACTGTGGTGCGGGGGGTGGAAACAGAGGGATCGGTGTGTGATGGTTGGTTTGGATTGTTCAGTTGCCTTGGGGGTGTCGTGGCTGGAGTTCTTCTGCAGGTGTTTCTGGGGGGTGTGCTTGTCCCTCCATTTGATCCTGGGTTATTCTGCTCTCCTTTTTCATTTCCTCCCATTTCTCCTTTCGTTTTTGAACTCTCTCTTTCATCGTCTTCCTTTCGTCCTGTGTTCTGTCTCGATCGAAGTACACACTCCAGAACTCCTGCTTGCCTCTCAGCCGTGCTTTCTCCTGCAGGATCATGGTTCGGGTTGATTCTGCCTTGAAAATTACTTTGAGAGGCCGATTCCTTTTCTTTGTGAACCACCCAATTCTCCGAAAATTTGCCACCTGGGTCATGTCCCCCTCGCCTATCACCTTCATGATATCTTCAATTGCTTTTTTCTCCTCCTGCTTTCTTTCATCATAAGTTTCCCCTTTAGCTTCGTCTAGCCCATAGACAAACACGGATCTCTCCCTTTCCACCTCCCACTGTGACTCCCATTGCATCCTCTGATGTGTTTTGGTTTCTTCGCGTGGAGTGTTCCTTCCTTCAGTCCCTTCCCTAGTTATAGCCCCTATGCTTCTTGGTTTGTCCTTCCTGCTCACCTGTTCCTGGCCCCCACAGGTATCTGGTAAGGTCCTTGCACATGTCCTAGTTCCTTCAATGTCTTCCAACCTCTCATTCTGTCCTAGTGTGCTCCCTGTCTTTGTTTTGGCCCCATGTGGGTTTGACAGGACCTCTGCATACAGTTTAGTTTCCATGCTTCCTTCAGACCTGCTGTCTGTGTTTGATGTAGCCATTGCCGATGCTACTTCTGTAATATCTTTATCTCTGTGCTGTTTCAGATGTCTCAGCTCCTCTTCTACTCTCTCTATCTTGATTTCTGCTGCTGTGGCCTGCTGCTTCCACCTTCTGCATTCTGCTGCTAACCTCTCTTCCATCTTCCTTTCCAGCTCATCTAGTCTCCTTCCCCAGTCTTCCTCCCTTTTTTTGAGCTCTACCTCCCATTCCTCCCTCCCAGATTCGTCCTTGGAGCCCCTTGTGCTCATCCTGGTTCTAGGTTCCCCCGTTGCTCCACAGAAGGGGGGACGGGTGGTTAGGGGGAGGGGAATAGATGGTTAAAAGGAGAGGGGATGGATGTTTGTGGAGGAGGGGGAGGATGGTTATTGGTGGGGTAGAGATAGTTGGGGGAGGGGGTTAGATGGTTTGAGGGAGAGAGGAGATGGATGGTTATGGGGGAGGGGGAGGATGGTTATTGGAGGGACGGAGGTAGTTGGGGGGGTTAGACGGTTTTGGGAGGGGTTAGGTGGTTTGGGGGAGGGGTAGGTGGCTAAGGTGAGGTGGTTAGGGAAGGGGGAGGGGTGGTTAGGGGAGGGGGGGTACGTGTTTGTGTCAAGTGTTTGTGTCAAGTGGTGGAGGGTGTGTGTGGGTGTGTGTACTCACCTATTTATACTCACCTATTTGTGGTTGCAGGGGTCGAGTCTTAGCTCCTGGCCCCGCCTCTTCACCGGTTGCTACTGGGCCCTCTCTTTCCCCGCTCCATGAGCTTTATCAAACCTCGTCTTAAAACTGTGTATGGTTCCTGCCTCCACTACGTCATTTTCTAGGCTATTCCACTGCCTTACAAAACTATGACTGAAGAAATACTTCCTAATATCTCTCTGACTCATTTGTGTCTTCAACTTCCAATTGTGGCCTCTTGTTTCTGTGTCCCCTCCCTGGAACATCCTGTCTTTGTCCACCTTGTCTATTCCACGCAGTATTTTATATGTCGTTATCATGTCTCCCCT
>NC_091302.1:5571794-5651794 GCF_038502225.1 Cherax quadricarinatus | reverse complement strand
AACTTCTCAAGTGTTTTACAAGTTTAGGTTGAGGATGGAGGTTCAACTTCTCAAGTGTTTTATAAGTTTAGGTTGAGGATGGAGGTTCAACTTCTCAAGTGTTTTACAAGTTTAGGTTGAGGATGGAGGTTCAACTTCTCAAGTGTTTTACAAGTTTAGGTTGAGGATGGAGGTTCAACTTCTCAAGTGTTTTACAAGTTTAGGTTGAGGATGGAGGTTCAACTTCTCAAGTGTTTTACAAGTTAAGGTTGAGGATGGAGGTTCAACTTCTCAAGTGTTTTACAAGTTAAGGTTGAGGATGGAGGTTCAACTTCTCAAGTGTTTTACAAGTTAAGGTTGAGGATGGAGGTTCAACTTCTCAAGTGTTTTACAAGTTAAGGTTGAGGATGGAGGTTCTACTTCTCAAGTGTTTTACAAGTTAAGGTTGAGGATGGAGGTTCAACTTCTCAAGTGTTTTACAAGTTAAGGTTGAGGATGGAGGTTCAACTTCTCAAGTGTTTTACAAGTTAAGGTTGAGGATGGAGGTTCAACTTCTCAAGGAGGAAAATAAAAAGCTGAACATTCTCCTGGATCAACATAGAAGTGAATGTGAGTTTGTCGGAGTTAGTGAACCAATATTCATATAATTTTCAAAACTACTTTTTATGACACTTGAGTCTATTATATTTTTCTCCACCATGAACCTGATAGATATATATCTTTCTCAACCTTTTGAAAATCAACTGGATGGTTAAAATCTCTCACGTGAATAAAAAGAACGTTAGAATCTTGTCCACTTCTAATGATATATTTATGATGTTTTAATCTTGCTTCAAGTTTTCCCAGTTTGACAATAATAAACTTTATCACATTTTTTACAAGGAATCTTGTTGACACAGCCGTCAGATTTTTTTTGAGGGAACTTTATATCATTTTTTTTTACTGTATCATGATTTTTAAATACAACTTTGATATTAAAATTCTTAAGTAGAGGAGGTCTATCAAGCAAGTTTTGATGGTAAGGGAGAACAAGTATATTTTTAATTGAATAAGGTTGATTGTTCATTTTTTTAATTGTATAAAGTATTTCTAGCAATTTTAAAAGATTTATCAATTAAGTTTTTTGGGTATTTTAGATCATTAGCTATTTCATAAATCTTCAAGATTTCTTAATCTATGAACTCTGGGCTGAGAATACACAAAGCTCTCACAAAACACTGATGAGAACACAGACAGTTGAACTTTATCTGGATGTGAAGAATAATGGTGAACATAGGAACAGTTATTTGCTGGTTTTCGGTAAATTTTAAAATTAAAATCCTGGTTCCCTTTAATAAGTGAAACATCCAGGAAAGGCAAAGAATTACTTTGTTCAAACTTAATAGTATAATTTATAGAATGAACTAGACTATTTAATTTAACAAGGAAATGGCTTATACCTATATTTTTAGGCATAACACATAAAATATTATCATCATATCTGTACCACTTAGCTATACTGGGAAGGATTTTGTTAAGCATTCTTGTCTCAAAATATTCCATGTACAAAATATTAAGGACATGTGAGAGAGGATCTCCCATTGCCATTCCAAACTTCTGAGTTTAAAATCTGTCATTAAACTCAAACTTTGCATCAACAATACAAAGTTTAAAAAGTTTAATAATAGTAAGTAATGCTAATGGTAAATCGTATTTAACAAGTTCTTCAGATAGGAAACTTAATAAATCATCAACTGGAACTTTTGTAAACAAGGAAGTAACATCAAAACTAACCACACTGAAACCACTGACATCAGTCATGGTGCTTAATTTATCCACTAAATCTATATTGTTTTTAGCATTAAAGTTAAAAAAAATTCCAACAATTGGGCTCAACATCTCTGTTAGTTATTTAGATTATTTATAGAAGACTGAACCTATGGAGGTAATAATAAGTCTGGCTGGATTACCTGGTGTGTGTGTTTTTATAATTCATACATATACAGAAGATATGGATTGATGGTCATAAATTTTGTAATTAATTCATCATTGTCTTTCAGTAGTCGTTTTATTGTTTCATTAAAATTTCTATTAACATAATCTAAGGGATTCCTTGTAAGTTTATAACAAGTACGTATTTGTATCATTTAAAAGATGATCAGTTTTATCTTGGTAATCAGTTTCTTTCAGAATTACTACTGCCCAAATTTATTTTGCCAAATAGATTCCTTGGTCTGAGAGATCGCTCTTTTGATGACTTCATGAGAATTATTTTTTCAGAAATATATGTAATGTTATTATATCACAGCGTAGTCTGACCGAATTTTTGATAATTTCCATATTGTGTTTATTAGGCTGCTATTGCAATATCAGTGCTTTTGGGCTGGCTGTTTCTCTAAAGCTATAATATTCAATCTTTCTAACTAAAGGTATTGTTATGCGTGGAGGCACTTCCTGCCCGCCTGCTGCCTTCCTTGTCTCTCCCTCACTCTACCAAGGTCATATTTGACAACAATGTTGGTCTGAGTTGATTCATGATAAATTACATTCCATCAAACCGAGTTTAGGATCCTGATAGTCTAGTTCTTATCATAAATATCGTGGTTAGGAGACTCTACTGTCCCCTCTCACATCAGGCACATGAGTCTCTCATGGGTATCTCATGGACAGACGCCCAGTTCCACTCTGTGCGAATTGTCAGGTCCCAATTTCAGTTTACCATATCTATTGGATAGTCCGGTTTACCAGCAAGCAGACAGAATTTACCTCCGACGTCGTCAACGCTCTAACACTCTTACTTTACCTTCCCTCCTCGCTGACGGCCCCATCTTTGACACACACACCCTCTTTAACTGTGTTATAGCAACAGATTTATTACAAAACCTTTGATTATACTTCCTTTATCTCTCCTCACTGCCCATACAAGCTCTACCTCCCTTGTACTCTCCATACTCACCAGTCATAGATCAAACACATTAAGCCATTAGCACACTTTACTCCTTCAGTGCTGTACGACCATTATGGGTGTAGACCATAGTTTGGATAATAATAATAATAATAATAATAATAATAATAATAATAATAATAATAATAATAATAATAATAATAATAATAATAATAATAATAATAATAATAATAATAATAATAACAATAAAGTGTTTATGTAGGCGAAGAAGAGATGAGTGTAGAGGAGAGAGTGAGAGAGATTTTGAAAGATGTTAAGTGAATATTCGGGACGTTTTGAACCAAGGGAGAGTAGATGAGGTGGTAGGTAAGACACATATGCAACAGTTAGGCAACTTTATTCCGAAACGTTTCGCCTACACAGTAGGCTTCTTCAGTCGAGTACAGAAAGTAGGCAGGAGCAGTAAAGATGTGAAGATGATGTAATCAGTCCATCACCCTTGAAGTCGTAGATTTGAGGTTGTCAGTCCCACAGCCTGGAGAAGAGTTCTGTTCCATAGTCTGAAACAATCTGAAGATCAAGCGATAGTGTGGAGACTTATATACTGTCGGAAGGAGAGGTGCAGAGTAGTAGAAGAGAGAATGTAGCCACCGAGAGGTCTCGTCCCTCTCAGATTAAACAATTCTCACTTGAGAAAGTTTGAAAGTTGTCCAAGGCATTTTCTCTTCTGTACGAAGATGCCGTTGTCTTGCAGTGTCTGACAGAGTGAATATCAAAATGGTATACAATACCGACAGGTATTGTATACCATGTTAAAGTGGGAGAAACGTTTAGAGAGGGTGTTGTAGGTAAGTTTAGGACGCCATGTGTAAATGATAATGAGGGCCTTTGATTGAACATTGTATAGAAATGGGGTTGGTAATAGATAATACAGATTTTAAGAAAAAAGGATAAATAAGTATACAAGATATGACAGAGGGCGTAATGACAGTAGTTTGTTAGACTATGTATTGGTAGAAAAAAGACTTCAGGATGCGCATGTTTATAGAGGGGACACAGATATATCAGATCATTTTATAGTTGTAGATACAGTGAGAGTGAAAGTTAGATGAGAAACAAGGAGAATGGTATGAGCAAGTGAAGGTTTATCAACAAAGAAGGAAGCAATTAGGGTAAGATATAAATAACTATTGAAAGAAAGATGGGCTAGTGTAAGTATAGTCAGTGAGGTTGAAGAGGTATGGGACAGATTTAAGAATGGAGTGTTAGAGTATTCAGTAAAAGTGTGTGTGGTTACAGGAAAGTGGGTCGGTAGATTAGCTTGTGGAATGATGAAGTAAAGAGAGTAAAGGTTTTTACAAAGTAGAAATGATGCAAGGAGGGAGGAGTATATGGAGAGAAAAAGAGAAGTTAAGAGAGTGGCAAAGGAATATAAAAGGAGAGGAAATGAGAGAGTGGGTGATAAACTGTGAAAGACGAAGTGAATCATAGAACTGATGAGAGGGAAAAAGGTGAATGGTGCACTGAGGAATCTGTGGAAACAAAGAACGTTATCCAGGGAAACAAAGAACGTTATCCAGGGAAGCAAAGAAGGGAATGCATGAGAGTATATTGCTACCAACGCTCTTATATGAGTGTGAAGCATGTGAGATGAATGTTGCAACAAGGAGAAGGCTGGAGGCAGTGAAGTCATGTCTGAAGGAAATGTACAGTGAGAATATAATGCAGAGAATCTGTAGCTTGGAGACTACAAGAAGGTGCAGGGTTTCTAAAAGTATTATCCAGAGGCCAGACGAAGGGTTGTTTGGACATTTAGAGAGGATGAAATAAAATAGAATGACTTGGAAGACATATAAATCTGTAGTGGAAGGAAGTCGGGTTAGGTATCATCCTAGGAAAGGTTGGAGGGAGGGGTTAAATGAGGTTTTGTGAGCAAGGGGCTTGGACTTTCAGCAGGCGTGCATTAGCATGTTAGAGAGGAGCGAGCAAATGGTTTTTATGACTTGACGAGCTGTTGGAGTGTGAGCAAAGTAACATTTATGTAGGGGTTCAAGGAAACCAGTTAGCCGGACTTGAATCCTGGATGTGGGAAGTACAGTGACTGCACTCTGAAGGAGGGTTGTAGACAGTGATGTCTGCAAAACGGTGATGGGGAGAAGGGGGATGAAAGTGTTCTTTTTCTAGTCATCCTGCCTCAGAAAGAATCGGCCCACTGGGGGGGGGGGGCAGCCGCCCCCACAAAAGGGGGCAGGATATATTAAAACACTTGCCACTATAACTTATTACAACTGTTGTTTGTAAAAGTTAAGCCGTTAACGGTAATGGGAACCCGTTAGTCAGTCTTAGTAACGGCTGTAGTAACGAGAATATCCCCATCACCACTCTTCCTGATACACCCATCACCACCTTTCCTGATACATGCATCACCACCCTTCCTGATACACCCATCACCACCCTTCCTCATACACCCATCACCACCCTTCCTGATACACCCATCACCACCCTTCCTCATACACCCATCACCACCCTTTCTGATACACCCATCACCACCCTTTCTGATACAACCATCACCACCCTTCCTGATACACCCATCACCACACTTCCTCATGCATCCATTACGACCCTTCCTGATACACCCATCACCACCCTTCTTGATACACCCATCACCCCTCTTCCTCATACACCCATCATCACTCTTCCTCACCCACCCACCCCCACCCTTCCTCATACACCCATCGCCACCCTTCCTCATACACTCATCACCACCCTTCCTCATACACCCATCACCACTCTCCCTCATACACCCATCACCACTCTTCCTCATACACCCATCACCTCCCTTCCTCATACACCCATCACCACTCTTCCTCATACACCCATCACCACTCTTCCTCATACACCCATCACCACTCTTCCTCATACACCCATCGCCACCCTTCCTCATACACCCATCACCACTCTTCCTCATGCACCCATCACCACTCTTCCTCATACACCCATCACCACCCTTCCTCATACACCCATCACCACTCTTCCTCATGCACCCATCACCACTCTTCCTCATACACCCATCACCACCCTTCCTCATACACCCATCACCACTCTTCCTCATACACCCATCACCACTCTTCCTCATACACCCATCACCACCCTTCCTCATACACCCATCACCACCCTTCCTCATACACCCATCACCACTCTTCCTCATACACCCATCACCACCCTTCTTCATACACCCATCACCACTCTTTCTCATACACCCATCACCACTCTTCCTCATACACCCATCACCACCCTTCCTTATACACCCATCACCACTCTTCCTCATACACCCATCACCACTCTTCCTCATACATCCATCACCACTCTTCCTCATACACTCATCACATCCCTTCCTCATACACCCATCACCACTCTTCCTCATACACCCATCACCACCCTTCCTCATACACCCATCACCACTCTTCCTCATACACCCATCACCACCCTTCCTCATACACCCATCACCACTCTTTCTCATACACCCATCTCCACTCTTCCTCATACACCCATCACCACTCTTCCTCATACACACATCACCACCCATCCTCATACACCCATCACCACTCTTCCTCATACACCCATCACCACTCTTCCTCATACACCCATCACCACCCTTCCTGATACACCCATCACCACTCTTCCTCATACACTCATCACCACTCTTCCTCATACACCCATCACCACTCTTCGTCATACACCCATCACCACTCTTCCTCATACACCCATCACCACTCTTTCTCATACACCCATCACCACTCTTCCTCATACACCCATCACCACCCTTCCTCATACACCCATCACCACTCTTCCTCATACACCCATCACCACCCTTCCTCATACACCCATCACCACTCTTCCTCATACACCCATCACCACTCTTCCTCATACACCCTTCACCACCCTTCCTCATACACCCATCACCACTATTCCTCATACACCCATCACCACTCTTCCTCATACACCCATCACCACTCTTCCTCATACACCCATCACCACCCTTCCTCATATAGTAGTCTCTTATTGATGGCTCTTGTAGTGGTCTGTTGTTGTGGTCTGTTGTTGTGGTCTGTTGTTGTGGTCTGTTGTGATCAACCTCCATGTAGATAGGATGCTGAGGTAAAGAGGAAGGATGCTGAGGCAGTGTCTGGCTGAGACAGGGTCTAGCTGAGGGAGGGTTTGGCTAAGAAAGGGTCTGGTTGAGGCAGGGTCTGGCTGAGGAAGAGTCTGGCTGAGACAGTGTCTGGCTGAGACAGGGTCTAGCTGAGGGAGGGTCTGGCTAAGGAAGGGTCTGGTTGAGGCAGGGTCTGGCTGAGGAAGTGTCTGGCTGAGGCAGGGTCTGGCTGAGGCAGGGTCTGGCTGAGGCAGTGTCTGGCTGAGACAGGGTCTAGCTGAGGGAGGGTCTGACTAAGGAAGGGTCTGGTTGAGGCAGGGTCTGTCTGAGGCAGGGTCTGTCTGAGGCAGGGTCTGGCTGAGGCAAGGTCTGGCTGAGGCAGGGTTTGGCTGAGAGCAGCTGCCTCAGTCTTGGCTGACCCACTGTGCGACACACACATGCCACTCTCTAGTAGCGGTGCTACCCACGCTACCTCCCACTACTGGTAGCGCAGAATTGCTGCTGCTACCGCATAACTAGCAATGGTAGCCTAGAATTATTACTACTAGCGCAGAGCTAGCGTTGGTAGCGCAGAGCTACTGCCTCTAGCGCAGAACTAGTGTTGGTAGCGCAGAATTAGTGCTGGTGGCGTGGAAACAATGCTATTAGCGCACCTAACTAGTAGATACTAGCGCAGAAACTGCACAAGTGAACAAGTGTTGCAATATTCAATGTGAGGGTTTAATGAAGCTTGAGAGAGACCTTAACTAGTAAGCTTGAGGCCTTAACTAGTAAGCTTGAGACAAAGCTTAGCTGCTAAGCTTGAAAGAGAACTTAACTAGTAAGATTGATAGAAAGTTTAATTAGTAAGCTTGAGAAAAAGTTTAACGTCTAAACTTGAGAGAAAGCTTAGCTAGTAAGCTTGAGAGAAAGTTTAACTAGTGAAGTTGAAGAAAGATCAACTTTAACAATTAAGCTTGAAGACAGCTTAAGTAATTAACTTGAAAGTTTAACTAGCAAGCTTGAGAGAAAGCAGAACTAGTAAGCTTGAGAGAAAGCAAAACTAGTAAGCTTGAGAGAAAGCAGAACTAGTAAGCTTGAGAAAAATCTTAAATATTAGGCTTGAAGGAAGCTTAAATAAGCTTGGAGATAACTTAACTTGCTAGCTTGAAAGCTTAACTAGTAAGCTTGAACAAACCTTAACTAGGAAACTTGAGAGAAAACTGTTAAGCTTGAAATAAACTTAACTTGTGAGCTTGAAGAAAGCTTATTTAACCAGTTAGTTTGAAGAAATCTTAACTAGTATACTTTAAGAAAGCTTAACTAATTAGCTTTAAGAAAGCTTAACTGACAATCTTGAAGAAAGTTTAACTAGTAGGATTGAAGAAAGCTTAACTAATAAGCTTGAAGAAATCTATATTGGTAAGCTTGGATACACTTAACCAGTAAGAATGAAGCTTAACTAGCCAGCTTGAAAACTTAATCAGTAAGCTTAAAGAAAGGTTAATAGTAAGCTTGAAGAAAGGTTAACTAGCAAGCTTGAAAAAAGATTAGCTAGTAAGCTTGAAAAAAGGTTAACTAGTAAGACTGAAGAAAACTTACTAGCTAAGCTTTCTTTAGTTACGCTTGGAGAAAGCTGAACTTGTAAGGTTGAATTAAGCTTAACTTCCGGTCTTCCAAATACTGACATCACTTTCTTGTGTTTGAGCTGAGGTTGTCTGATAAGGTTGTTAGTTGAGGTTGCTAGTTGAGGTTGCTAGTTAAGGTTGTTAGTTGAGGTTGTTAGTTGAGGTTGCTAGTTGAGGTTGCTAGTTGAGGTTGTTAGTTAAGGTTATTAGTTGCGGTTGTTAGTTAAGGTTGTTAGTTGAGGTTGCTAGTTGAGGTTGTTAGTTGAGGTTGTTAGTTAAGGTTGCTAGTTGAGGTTGTTAGTTGAGGTTGCTAGTTGAGGTTGCTAGTTGAGGTTGTTAGTTAAGGTTATTAGTTGCGGTTGTTAGATAAGGTTGTTAGTTGAGGTTGCTAGTTGAGGTTGTTAGTTGAGGTTGCTAGTTGAGGTTGTTAGTTAAGGTTGCTAGTTGAGGTTGTTAGTTGAGGTTGCTAGTTGAGGTTGCTAGTTGAGGTTGTTAGTTAAGGTTGCTAGTTGAGGTTGTTAGTTAAGGTTGTTAGTTGAGGTTGCTAGTTGAGGTTGTTAGTTGAGGTTGCTAGTTGAGGTTGTTAGTTGAGGTTGTTAGTTGAGGTTGCTAGTTGAGGTTGCTAGTTGAGGTTGTTAGTTAAGGTTGTTAGTTGAGGTTGCTAGTTGAGGTTGTTAGTTAAGGTTGTTAGTTGAGGTTGCTAGTTGAGGTTGTTAGATAAGGTTGTTAGTTGAGGTTGCTAGTTGAGGTTGCTAGTTGAGGTTGTTAGTTAAGGTTGTTAGTTGAGGTTGTTAGTTAAGGTTATTAGTTGCGGTTGCTAGTTGAGGTTGTTAGTTGAGGTTGCTAGTTGAGGTTGTTAGTTGAGGTTGCTAGTTGAGGTTGTTAGTTGAGGTTGCTAGTTGAGGTTGCTAGTTGAGGTTGTTAGTTAAGGTTACTAGTTGCGGTTGCTAGTTGAGGTGGTTAGCTGAGGTTGTTAGCTGATGTTATTAGTTGACGTGGTTAGTTTTATTTAGGCAGGTATGAACACAGCGTGAAGTCTAGAGAGAGAGAGAGAGAGAGAGAGAGAGAGAGAGAGAGAGAGAGAGAGAGACAGACAGACAGACAGACAGACAGAAAGACAGAGAGACAGAGAGAGCCTGGGGTGGGTGGGTTATAAAATCCGTTTTAACAATGGCTAACGAGCCACTAACGCCACTTTTCTAACTGTTCTCCAATTAGAGCTTACGTTAATTGACGTACTGCCAAACGTGCGTTATGTGACGTACTGCCAAACGTGCGTTACGTGACATACTGCTAAACGTGCGTTATGTGACGTACTGCCAAACGTGCGTTACGTGACGTACTGCTAAACGTGCGTTATGTGACGTACTGCCAAACGTGTGTTATGTGACGTACTGCCAAACGTGCGTTATGTGACGTACTGCCAAACGTGCGTTATGTGACGTACTGCCAAACGTGCGTTATGTGACGTACTGCCAAACGTGGGTTATGTGACGTACTGCCAAGCGTACGTTATGTAACGTGCTGCACAACATGCGTTATGTGGCGTACTGCCAAACGTGCATTATGTGACGCACTGCACAACGTGCGTTATGTGACGTAATGCACAACGTGCGATATGTGACGTACTGCACAACTTGCGTTATGTGACGTACTGCACAACATGCGTTATGTGACATACTGCCAAACGTGCGTTATGTGACGTAATGCACAACGTGCGTTATGTGACGTACTGCACAATGTGTGTTATGTGACGTACTGCACATTGTGCGTTATGTGACGTACTGCCAAACGTGCATTATGTGACGTACTGCACAACGTGCGTTATGTGACGTACTGCACAACGTGCGTTATGTGACATACTGCCAAACGTGCGTTATGTGACGTAATGCACAACGTGCGTTATGTGACGTACTGCACAATGTGTGTTATGTGACGTACTGCACATTGTGCGTTATGTGACGTACTGCCAAACGTGCATTATGTGACGTACTGCACAACGTGCGTTATGTGACGTACTGCACAACGTGCGTTATGTGACATACTGCCAAACGTGCGTTATGTGACGTAATGCACAACGTGCGATATGTGACGTACTGCACAACGTGCGTTATGTGACGTACTGCACAACGTGCGTTATGTGACGTACTGCACAATGTGTGTTATGTGACGTACTGCCAAACGTGAGTTATGTGACGTAATGCACAACGTGCGTTATGTGACGTACTGCACAATGTGTATTATGTGACGTACTGCCAAACGTGCATTATGTGACGTACTGCACAACGTGCGTTATGTGACGTACTGCACAACGTGCGTTATGTGACGTACTGCACAACGTGCGTTATGTGACGTACTGCACAACGTGCGTTATGTGACGTACTGCACAACGTGCGTTATGTGACGTACTGCACAACGTGCGTTATGTGACGTACTGCACAACGTGCGTTATGTGACGTACTGCACAACGTGCGTTATGTGACGTACTGCATATCGTGCGTTTCTTCACATTAGTAATGTTGAAAAATCATTATTTCACTCTATGTCTCTCAGTGTATCTACACTGAGAGGTGTATGTCTCTCAGTGTATCTACACTGAGAGGTGTATGTCTCTCAGTGTATCTACACTGAGAGGTGTATGTCTCTCAGTGTATCTACACTGAGAGGTGTATGTCTCTCAGTGTATCTACACTGAGAGGTGTATGTCTCTCAGTGTATCTACACTGAGAGGTGTATGTCTCTCAGTGTATCTACACTGAGAGGTGTATGTCTCTCAGTGTATCTACACTGAGAGGTGTATGTCTCTCAGTGTATCTACACTGAGAGGTGTATGTCTCTCAGTGTATCTACACTGAGAGGTGTATGTCTCTCAGTGTATCTACACTGAGAGGTGTATGTCTCTCAGTGTATCTACACTGAGTGGTGTATGTCTCTCAGTGTATCTACACTGAGTGGTGTATGTCTCTCAGTGTATCTACACTGAGTGGTGTATGTCTCTCAGTGTATCTACACTGAGAGGTGTATGTCTCTCAGTGTATCTACACTGAGTGGTGTATGTCTCTCAGTGTATCTACACTGAGTGGTGTATGTCTCTCAGTGTATCTACACTTAGAGGTGTATGTCTCTCAGTGTATCTACACTGAGAGGTGTATGTCTCTCAGTGTATCTACACTGAGAGGTGTATGTCTCTCAGTGTATCTACACTGAGAGGTGTATGTCTCTCAGTGTATCTACACTGAGAGGTGTATGTCTCTCAGTGTATCTACACTGAGTGGTGTATGTCTCTCAGTGTATCTACACTGAGTGGTGTATGTCTCTCAGTGTATCTACACTGAGAGGTGTATGTCTCTCAGTGTATCTACACTGAGTGGTGTATGTCTCTCAGTGTATCTACACTGAGTGGTGTATGTCTCTCAGTGTATCTACACTGAGAGGTGTATGTCTCTCAGTGTATCTACACTGAGAGGTGTATGTCTCTCAGTGTATCTACACTGAGAGGTGTATGTCTCTCAGTGTATCTACACTGAGAGGTGTATGTCTCTCAGTGTATCTACACTGTGAAGAGCTTTATCAAGTCACGTTTCACTCTGTGTGGAGCTTTACCAAGTCAGCTTTCACTATACAAAAGAGCTTTATCAAGTCACGTTTCACTCTGTGTGGAGCTTTACCAAGTCAGCTTTCACTATACAAAAGAGCTTTATCAAGTCAGCTTTCACTATACAAAAGAGCTTTATCAAGTCACGTTTCACTCTGTGTGGAGCTTTACCAAGTCAGCTTTCACTATACAAAAGAGCTTTAACAAGTCAGCTTTCACTATACAAAAGAGCTTTATTAAGCCACGTTTCATTCATTGTAAAACTTTATCATGTCATTTTTCACTTTGTGTAGAGCTTAATCAATTCATATTTCACTCAGAGTAGAGCTCTGACACGTCATGTTTCATCTAGTTCAAAAAATTATCATGTTTCACTCAGTGCAGAGCTTTATCATATCATGTTTCACTTTATGGAGAGCTTTATCAAGTTTGTTTTACTGTGTTGAGATTTATCACGTTTCAATTTTTGAAGAGCTTTATCTCATGTTTCACTGTGTAAAGCTTTGTCAAGTCATGTTTCACTGTGTAGAGCTTTATCAAGTCATGTTTCACTGTGTAGAGCTTTATCAAGTCATGTTTCACTGTGCAAAACTTTATCAATTCATGTTTCACTCAGTGATGAGCTTTATAAAGCCAGGTTTAACTTATTACAGAGGTTTATCAAGTCATATTTAACTCAGTTTAGAGCTTCATAAAGCAGTCTTGTCTAACACAGTGTAGAGCTTTATCGGATATTGTTTCAATGTAAGGGTTTTTAAATTCATGTTTCACTTAGTGTAAAGCTTTCTAAAGTTATGTTTCACTCTGTGTAGAATTTCATCAATTCTTGCTTTAAGCTGCGTAGAGCTTTATTTAGTCAAGTTTCACCCTGTATAAAGGTTTATCATATCATGTTTCACTCAGTGAAGAGCTTTATCAAATCTTCTTCACTCTGTGTAGAGTTATAAACTCTTTCACTCTGTGTAAGAGTTCATCTAGTTATGTTCTTCACGGGACAGTCTTGTGTATATTGTTATTATTGTTGTTGTGGGTAAAATGGGAGTGTAAACGACTGGAAGAACGGGTGTCAGTTACTCTGGTAACGATTTAATAACTGTAGCTGACTGTGTCTTACCATGTCGGGTCCTGTATGTACAGTGTTCTGAGTCCAACTGACTGTTACACTGACTGTTACACTGACTCTCACACTGTTACACTGACTGTCACACTGTCACACAGACTGTCACACTGACTGTTACACTGACTGTCACACTGTCACACAGACTGTCACACTGACTGTTACACTGACTGTTACACTGACTCTCACACTGTTACACTGACTGTCACACTGTCACACAGACTGTCACACTGACTGTTACACTGACTGTCACACTGTCACACAGACTGTCACACTGACTGTTACACTGACTGTTACACTGACTGTCACACTGTCACACAGACTGTCACACTGACTGTCACACTGACTGTTACACTGACTGTCACACTGTCACACTGTCACACAGACTGTCACACTGTCACACTGACTGACACACTGACTGTCACACTGTCACACTGACTGTCACACTGACTGTCACACTGACTGTCACACTGACTGTCACACACACTGTCACACTCACTGTCACACTCACTGTCACACACACTGTCACACTCACTGTAACACTGACTGCTACACTGTCACACTGTCACACTGACTGTTACACTGACTGTCACACTGACTGTCACGCAGACTGTGACACTGACTGTTACACTGACTGTCACACTGACTGTCACACTGACTGTTAAACTGACTGTCATATTGACTGTCACAATCACTGTTACACTGACTGCTACACTGTCACACTGACTGTTACACTGACTGTCACACTGACTGTCACACTGACTGTTTCACTGACTGTCACACTGACTGTCACACTGACTGTCACACTGACTGTTACACTGACTGCCACACTGTCACACTGACTGTCACGCTGACTGTCACACTGTCACATTGATTGTCACACTGACTGTCACACTATCACACTGACTGTCACGCTGACTGTCACACTGTCACACTGACTGTCACACTGTTACACTGACTGCTACACTAACTGTCACACTGTTACACTGACTGCTACACTAACTGTCACACTGTTACACTGACTGTCACACTGACTGTCACACTGACTGTCACACTGTCACACTAACTGTCACATTGACTGTCACACTGTTACACTGACTGCTATGCTAACTGTCACACTGACTGTTACACTGACTGCTACACTAACTGTCACACTGACTGTTACACTGACTGTTACACTAACTGTCACACTGACTGTTACACTGACTGTTACACTAACTGTCACACTGACTGTTACACTGACTGCTACACTAACTGTCACACTGACTGTTACACTGACTGCTACACTGACTGTCACACTGACTGTCACACTGACTGTCACACTGTTACACTGACTGTTACACTAACTGTCACACTGACTGTTACACTGACTGCTACACTAACTGTCACACTGACTGTTACACTGACTGCTACACTGACTGTCATACTGACTGTCACACTGACTGTCACACTGTTACACTGACTGCTACACTAACTGTCACACTGACTGTTACACTGACTGCTACACTAACTGTCACACTGACTGTTACACTGACTGTCACACTGACTGTCACACTGACTGTTACACTGACTGCTACACTAACTGTCACACTGACTGTTACACTGACTGCTACACTGTCACACTGACTGTTACACTGACTGCTACACTAACGGTCACATTGACTGTCACACTGACTGCTACACTGACTGTCACACTGACTGTTACACTGACTGCTACACTAACTGTCACACTGACTGTTACACTGACTGCTACACTAACTGTCACACTGACTGTCACACTGACTGCTACACTGTCACACAGACTGCTACACTGTCACACTGACTGCTACACTAACTGTCACACTGACTGCTACACTAACTGTCACACTGACTGCTACACTAACTGTCACACTGACTGTCACACTGACTGCTACACTGACTGCTACACTGTCACACTGACTGTCACACTGACTGTTATACTGACTGTCACACTGACTGCTACACTGACTGCTACACTGACTGCTACACTAACTGTCACACTAACTGTTACACTGACTGTTACATTGACTGTTACACTGACTGTCACACTGACTGCTACACTGACTGCTACACTGACTGCTACACTGACTGTTACACTGTCTGCTACACTGACTGTTACACTGACTGTCACACTGACTGCTACACTGACTGCTACACTGACTGCTACACTGACTGCTACACTAACTGCTACACTGACTGCTACACTGACTGCTACACTGACTGCTACACTGACTGCTACACTGACTGCTACACTGACTGCTACACTGACTGCTACACTGACTGCTACACTAACTGCTACACTGACTGCTACACTGACTGTCACACTGACTGCTACACTGACTGCTACACTAACTGCTACACTGACTGCTACACTGACTGTCACACTGACTGCTACACTGACTGCTACACTGACTGCTACACTGACTGCTACACTGACTGCTACACTGAATGTCACAGTGACTGCTACACTGAATGTCACAGTGACTGCTACACTGACTGCTACACTGACTGCTACACTGACTGCTACACTGACTGCTACAATGACTGCTACACTGAATGTCACAGTGACTGCTACACTGACTGATACACTGACTGCTACACTGACTGCTACACTGACTGTTACACTGACTATCACACTGACTGCTACACTGACTGCTACACTGACTGCTACACTGACTGTCGCACTGACTGCTACACTGACTGCTGCACTGACTGCTACACTGACTGCTACACTGACTGCTACACTGACTGCTACACTGACTGCTACACTGACTGCTGCACTGACTGCTACACTGACTGCTACACTGACTGCTACACTGACTGCTACACTGACTGCTACACTGACTGTCACACTGACTGCTACACTGACTGCTACACTGACTGCTACACTGACTGCTACACTGACTGCTACACTGACTGCTACACTGACTGCTGCACTGACTGCTACACTGACTGCTACACTGACTGCTACACTGACTGCTACACTGACTGTCACACTGACTGCTACACTGACTACTACACTGACTGCTACACTGACTGCTACACTGACTGCTACACTGACTGCTACACTGAATGTCACAGTGACTGCTACACTGAATGTCACAGTGACTGCTACACTGACTGCTACACTGACTGCTACACTGACTCCTACAATGACTGCTACACTGAATGTCACAGTGACTGCTACACTGACTGCTACACTGACTGCTACACTGACTGCTACACTGACTGTTACACTGACTGTCACACTGACTGCTACACTGACTGCTACACTGACTGCTACACTGACTGTCGCACTGACTGCTACACTGACTCCTGCACTGACTGCTACACTGACTGCTACACTGACTGCTGCACTGACTGCTACACTGACTGCTACACTTACTGCTACACTGACTGCTACACTGACTGTCACACTGACTGCTACACTTACTGCTACACTGACTGCTACACTGACTGTTACACTGTCTGCTACACTGACTGTTACACTGACTGTCACACTGACTGCTACACTGACTGCTACACTGACTGCTACACTGACTGCTACACTAACTGCTACACTGACTGCTACACTGACTGCTACACTAACTGCTACACTGACTGCTACACTGATTGCTACACTGACTGTCACACTGACTGCTACACTGACTGCTACACTGACTGCTACACTGACTGTCACACTGACTGCTACACTGACTGCTACACTAACTGCTACACTGACTGCTACACTGACTGTCACACTGACTGCTACACTGACTGCTACACTGACTGCTACACTGACTGCTACACTAACTGCTACACTGACTGCTACACTGACTGTCACACTGACTGCTACACTGACTGCTACACTGACTGCTACACTGACTGCTACACTGAATGTCACAGTGACTGCTACACTGAATGTCACAGTGACTGCTACACTGACTGCTACACTGACTGCTACACTGACTGCTACAATGACTGCTACACTGAATGTCACAGTGACTGCTACACTGACTGCTACACTGAGTGCTACACTGACTGTTACACTGACTGTCACACTGACTGCTACACTGACTGCTACACTGACTGCTACACTGACTGTCGCACTGACTGCTACACTGACTGCTGCACTGACTGCTACACTGACTGCTGCTACACACTGACTGGTACACTGACTGTCACACTGACTGCTACACTGACTGTCACACTGACTGCTACACTGACTGCTACACTGACTGCTACACTGACTGCTACACTGAATGTCACAGTGACTGCTACACTGACTGCTACACTGACTGCTACAATGACTGCTACACTGAATGTCACAGTGACTGCTACACTGACTGCTACACTGACTGCTACACTGACTGCTACACTGACTGTTACACTGACTGTCACACTGACTGCTACACTGACTGCTACACTGACCGCTACACTGACTGTCGCACTGACTGCTACACTGACTGCTGCACTGACTGCTACACTGACTGCTACACTGACTGCTACACTGACTGCTGCACTGACTGCTACACTGACTGCTACACTGACTGCTACACTGACTGCTACACTGACTGTCACACTGACTGCTACACTGACTGCTACACTGACTGCTACACTGACTGTCACACTGACTGCTACACTGACTGTCACACTGACTGCTACACTGACTGCTACACTGACTGCTACACTGACTGCTACACTGACTGCTACACTGACTGCTACACTGACTGCTACACTGACTGCTACACTGACTGCTACACTGACTGCTACACTGACTGCTACACTGACTGTCACACTGACTGCTACACTGACTGCTACACTGACTGCTGCACTGACTGCTACACTGACTGTCACACTGACTGCTGCACTGACTGCTACACTGACTGCTACACTGACTGTCACACTGACTGCTACACTGACTGTCACACTGACTGCTACACTGACTGCTACACTGACTGTCACACTGACTGCTGCACTGACTGCTACACTGACTGCTACACTGACTGTCACACTGACTGCTACACTGACTGCTACACTGACTGCTACACTGACTGCTACACTGACTGCTACACTGACTGTCACACTGACTGCTACACTGACTGCTACACTGACTGCTACACTGACTGCTACACTGACTGCTACACTGACTGTCACACTGACTGCTACACTGACTGCTACACTGACTGCTACACTGACTGCTACACTGACTGCTACACTGACTGTCGCACTGACTGCTACACTGACTGCTACACTGACTGTCACAGTGACTGCTACACTGACTGCTACACTGACTGCTACACTGACTGCTACACTGAGAGATGTGGGAACATGTAAGCATGAAAGAGTTACAGGATAAACACCTCTACAATGTGGTTATTACACTTACATAAATTATGATGTTTAACCTGTAATGATACTGACAATGTTTCACTCAGTGTAGTGCAGTATGAAACAATGTTTCACTCAGTGTAGTGCAGTATGAAACAATGTTTCACTCAGTGTACAGCTTTACCAAGTCTCGATTCACTCAGTTTAAAGCTTTCTCAAGCCATACATCACTTTGTGTAGAGCTTTATTAAATCGCCTTTCACTCAGTGTAGAGCTTAATGGAATCATGTTTCACTCAGTGTAGTGCGGTATGAAACAATGTTTCACTCAGTGTAGTGTGATATGAAGCAATGTTTCACTCACTGTAGTGTGATATGAAGCAATGTTTCACTCACTGTAGTGTGATATGAAGCAATGTTTCACTCACTGTAGTGTGATATGAAACAATGTTTCACTCAGTGTAGTGCGGTATGAAACAATGTTTCACTCAGTGTAGTGTGATATGAAGCAATGTTTCACTCACTGTAGTGTGATATGAAGCAATGTTTCACTCAGTGTAGTGCGGTATGGAACAATGTTTCACTCAGTGTAGTGCGGTATGGAACAATGTTTCACTCAGTGTAGTGCGGTATGGAACAATGTTTCACTCAGTGTAGTGTGATATGAAGCAATGTTTCACTCACTGTAGTGTGATATGAAGCAATGTTTCACTCAGTGTAGTGCGGTATGGAACAATGTTTCACTCAGTGTAGTGTGATATGAAGCAATGTTTCACTCACTGTAGTGTGATATGAAGCAATGTTTCACTCAGTGTAGTGCGGTATGGAACAATGTTTCACTCAGTGTAGTGTGATATGAAGCAATGTTTCACTCAGTGTAGTGCGGTATGGAACAATGTTTCACTCAGTGTAGTGTGATATGAAGCAATGTTTCACTCAGTGTAGTGTGATATGAAGCAATGTTTCACTCACTGTAGTGTGATATGAAGCAATGTTTCACTCAGTGTAGTGCGGTATGGAACAATGTTTCACTCAGTGTAGTGTGATATGAAGCAATGTTTCACTCAGTGTAGTGCGGTATGGAACAATGTTTCACTCAGTGTAGTGTGATATGAAGCAATGTTTCACTCAGTGTAGTGCGGTATGGAACAATGTTTCACTCAGTGTAGTGTGATATGAAGCAATGTTTCACTCAGTGTAGTGCGGTATGGAACAATGTTTCACTCAGTGTAGTGTGGGAGGAAGCAATGTTTCACTCATTGCAAAGCTTTATCAAGTCATGTTTCACTTTGTGGAGCTTTATCAAGTCATGTTTCACTTTGTGTAGAGCTTTATCAAGTCATGTTTCACTTTGTGGAGCTTTATCAAGTCATGTTTCACTTTGTGGAGCTTTAGCAAGTCATGTTTCACTTTGTGTAGAGCTTTATCAAGTCATGTTTCACTCTGTGTAGAGCTTTATCAAGTCAAGTTTCACTCTGTGTGGAGCTTTATCAAGTCATGTTTCACTTTGTGTAGAGCTTTATCAAGTCATGTTTCACTCTGTGTGGAGCTTTATCAAGTCATGTTTCACTCTGTGTGGAGCTTTATCAAGTCATGTTTCACTCTGTGCGGAGCTTTATCAAGTCAAGTTTCACTCTGTGTGGAGCTTTATCAAGTCAAGTTTCACTCTGTGTGGAGCTTTATCAAGTCAAGTTTCACTCTGTGTGGAGCTTTATCAAGTCAAGTTTCACTCTGTGTGGAGCTTTATCAAGTCATGTTTCACTCTGTGTGGAGCTTTATCAAGTCAAGTTTCACTCTGTGGAGCTTTACCAAGTCAAGTTTCACTCTGTGTGGAGCTTTATCAAGTCAAGTTTCACTCTGTGTGGAGCTTTATCAAGTCAAGTTTCACTCTGTGGAGCTTTACCAAGTCAAGTTTCACTCTGTGTGGGGCTTTATCAAGTCAAGTTTCACTCTGTGTGGAGCTTTATCAAGTCAAGTTTCACTCTGTGTGGAGCTTTATCAAGTCAAGTTTCACTCTGTGGAGCTTTACCAAGTCAAGTTTCACTCTGTGTGGAGCTTTATCAAGTCAAGTTTCACTCTGTGTGGGGCTTTATCAAGTCAAGTTTTATTCCTGAACAATAATTTTGTTCTGGGTAAAAAAGTTCCACAAATTCTCATTGTGAACTATGAAATTTCCATTGAAGAATTTTAGGAGATTAAGAGACGAGAATTAATGGTGTTTGTGTGAGCAGTTTAATGGTGTTTGTGTGAGCAGTTTAATGGTGTTTGTGTGAGCAGTTTAATGGTGTTTGTGTGAGCAGTTTAATGGTGTTTGTATAAGCAGTTTAATGGTGTTTGTGTGAGCAGTTTAATGGTGTTTGAATAAGCAGTTTAATGGTGCTTGTGTGAGCAGTTTAATTCCAGGCTGAGGTCAACATAGGTTGGTGTGTGAGAATGATGAGAGTGATGCCAGGCTAAGGTCAACATAGGCTGGTGTGTGATAGTGATGATGGAGTGATGCCAGGCTGAGGTCAGCATAGGCTGGTGTGCGAGAGTGATGAGGGAGTGATGCCAGGCTGAGGTCAACATAGGCTGGTGTGTGATAGTGATGATGGAGTGATGCCAGGCTGAGGTCAGCATAGGCTGGTGTGCGAGAGTGATGAGGGAGTGATGCCAGGCTGAGGTCAACATAGGCTGGTGTGCGAGAGTGATGATGGAGTGATGCCAGGCTGAGGTCAACATAGACTGGTGTGTGATAGTGATGATGGAGTGATGCCAGGCTGAGGTCAGCATAGGCTGGTGTGCGAGAGTGATGAGGGAGTGATGCCAGGCTGAGGTCAACATAGGCTGGTGTGCGAGAGTGATGATGGAGTGATGCCAGGCTGAGGTCAACATAGGCTGGTGTGTGAGAGTGATGATGGTGTGATGCCAGGCTGAGGTCAACATAGGCTGATGTATGAGAGTGATGATGGAGTGATGCCAGGCTGAGGTCAACATAGGCTGGTGTGTGATAGTGATGATGGAGTGATGCCAGGCTGAGGTCAACATAGGCTGGTGTGTGATAGTGATGATGGAGTGATGCCAGGCTGAGGTCAACATAGGCTGGTGTGTGATAGTGATGAGGGAGTGATGCCAGGCTGAGGTCAACATAGGCTGGTGTGTGATAGTGATGATGGAGTGATGCCAGGCTGAGGTCAGCATAGGCTGGTGTGCGAGAGTGATGATGGAGTGATGCCAGGCTGAGGTCAACATAGACTGGTGTGCGAGAGTGATGAGGGAGTGATGCCAGGCTGAGGTCAACATAGGCTGGTGTGTGATAGTGATGATGGAGTGATGCCAGGCTGAGGTCAACATAGGCTGGTGTGTGATAGTGATGATGGAGTGATGCCAGGCTGACGTCAACATAGGCTGGTGTGTGATAGTGATGATGGAGTGATGCCAGGCTGAAGTCAACATAGGCTGGTGTGTGATAGTGATGAGGGAGTGATGCCAGGCTGAGGTCAACATAGGCTGGTGTGTGATAGTGATGAGGGAGTGATGCCAGGCTGAGGTCAACATAGGCTGGTGTGTGAGAGTGATGATGGAGTGATGCCAGGCTGAGGTCAGCATAGGCTGGTGTGCGAGAGTGATGAGGGAGTGATGCCAGGCTGAAGTCAACATAGGCTGGTGTGTGATAGTGATGAGGGAGTGATGCCAGGCTGAAGTCAACATAGACTGGTGTGTGATAGTGATGAGGGAGTGATGCCAGGCTGAAGTCAACATAGGCTGGTGTGTGATAGTGATGAGGGAGTGATGCCAGGCTGAAGTCAACACACTCACATCAGCTCCACACTGAACAACAGTCTTGCCAATTTGCTCTGGATTTCGATGCCAATATTGGAGAATATTGGTGCTAATTTTGTGTTTCAGAAAGGAGTAGTGGTGGTGTAGTGGTGACCGAGTGGTGGTGTAGTGGTGACCGAGTGGTAGTGTAGCGGTAACGGAGTGGTGGTGTAGTGGTGACCGAGTGGTGGTGTAGTGGTGACGGAGTGGTTGTGTAGCGGTCACGGAGTGGTGGTGTAGTGGTGACCCAGTGGTAGTGTAGCGGTAACGGAGTGGTGGTGTAGTGGTGACCGAGTGGTGGTGTAGTGGTGACGGAGTGGTGGTGTAGTGGTGACCGAGTGGTAGTGTAGCGGTAACGGAGTGGTGGTGTAGTGGTGACCGAGTGGTAGTGTAGTGGTGACGGAGTGGTGGTGTAGTGGTGACCGAGTGGTGGTGTAGTGGTGACCGAGTGGTGGTGTAGTGGTGACCGAGTGGTGGTGTAGTGGTGACGAGTGGTGGTGTAGTGGTGACGGAGTGGTGGTGTAGTGGTGACCGAGTGGTGGTGTAGTGGTGACCGAGTGGTGGTGTAGTGGTGACGGAGTGGTGGTGTAGTGGTGACCGAGTGGTGGTGTAGTGGTGACGGAGTGGTGGTGTAGTGGTGACTGAGTGGTAGTGTAGCGGTAACGGAGTGGTGGTGTAGTGGTGACGGAGTGGTGGTGTAGTGGTGACGGAGTGGTAGTGTATTGGTAACGGAGTGGTGGTTTAGTGGTGACGGAGTGGTGGTGTAGTGGTGACGGAGTGGTGGTGTAGTGGTGACGGAGTGGTGGTGTAGTGGTGACGGAGTGGTGGTGTAGTGGTGACGGAGTGGTGGTGTAGTGGTGACGGAGTGGTGGTGTAGTGGTGACCGAGTGGTAGTGTATTGGTAACGGAGTGGTGGTTTAGTGGTGACGGAGTGGTGGTGTAGTGGTGACGGAGTGGTGGTGTAGTGGTGACGGAGTGGTGGTGTAGTGGTGACGGAGTGGTGGTGTAGTGGTGACGGAGTGGTGGTGTAGTGGTGACGGAGTGGTGGTGTAGTGGTGACGGAGTGGTGGTGTAGTGGTGACGGAGTGGTGGTGTAGCGGTAACGGAGTGGTGGTGTAGTGGTGACCGAGTGGTAGTGTATTGGTCACGGAGTGGTGGTGTAGTGGTGACGGAGTGGTGGTGTAGTGGTGACGGAGTGGTGGTGTAGTGGTGACCGAGTGGTAGTGTAGTGGTAACGGAGTGATGGTGTAGTGGTGACGGAGTGGTGGTGTAGTGGTGACGGAGTGGTGGTGTAGTGGTGACGGAGTGGTGGTGTAGTGGTGACGGAGTGGTGGTGTAGTGGTAACGGAGTGATGGTGTAGTGGTGACGGAGTGGTGGTGTAGTGGTGACGGAGTGGTGGTGTAGTGGTGACGGAGTGGTGGTGTAGTGGTGACCGAGTGGTAGTGTAGTGGTGACGGAGTGGTGGTGTAGTGGTGACCGAGTGGTAGTGTAGTGGTAACGGAGTGATGGTGTAGTGGTGACGGAGTGGTGGTGTAGTGGTGACCGAGTGGTAGTGTAGCGGTAACGGAGTGGTGTAGTGGTGACGGAGTGGTGGTGTAGTGGTGACCGAGTGGTAGTGTAGCGGTAACGGAGTGGTGGTGTAGTGGTGACGGAGTGGTGGTGTAGTGGTGACCGAGTGGTAGTGTAGTGGTAACGGAGTGGTGGTGTAGTGGTGACCGAGTGGTAGTGTATTGGTAACGGAGTGGTGGTGTAGTGGTGACCGAGTGGTAGTGTATTGGTAACGGAGTGGTGGTGTAGTGGTGACCGAGTGGTGGTGTAGTGGTGACCGAGTGGTGGTGTAGTGGTGACCGAGTGGTGGTGTAGTGGTAACGGAGTGGTGGTGTAGTGGTAACGGAGTGGTGGTGTAGTGGTAACGGAGTGGTGGTGTAGTGGTAACGGAGTGGTGGTGTAGTGGTGACCGAGTGGTGGTGTAGTGGTGACCGAGTGGTGGTGTAGTGGTGACCGAGTGGTAGTGTAGTGGTAACGGAGTGGTGGTGTAGTGGTGACCGAGTGGTAGTGTATTGGTAACGGAGTGGTGGTGTAGTGGTGACCGAGTGGTGGTGTAGTGGTAACGGAGTGGTGGTGTAGTGGTGACCGAGTGGTAGTGTAGTGGTAACGGAGTGGTGGTGTAGTGGTGACCGAGTGGTAGTGTAGTGGTAACGGAGTGGTGGTGTAGTGGTGACCGAGTGGTGGTGTAGTGGTGACCGAGTGGTGGTGTAGTGGTAACGGAGTGGTGGTGTAGTGGTGACCGAGTGGTAGTGTAGCGGTAACGGAGTGGTGGTGTAGTGGTGACCGAGTGGTAGTGTAGCGGTAACGGAGTGGTGGTGTAGTGGTGACCGAGTGGTAGTGTAGCGGTAACGGAGTGGTGGTGTAGTGGTGACCGAGTGGTAGTGTATTGGTAACGGAGTGGTGGTGTAGTGGTGACCGAGTGGTGGTGTAGTGGTGACCGAGTGGTAGTGTAGTGGTAACGGAGTGGTGGTGTAGTGGTGACCGAGTGGTAGTGTATTGGTAACGGAGTGGTGGTGTAGTGGTGACCGAGTGGTAGTGTAGCGGTAACGGAGTGGTGGTGTAGTGGTAACGGAGTGGTGGTGTAGTGGTGACCGAGTGGTAGTGTAGCGGTAACGGAGTGGTGGTGTAGTGGTGACCGAGTGGTAGTGTAGCGGTAACGGAGTGGTGGTGTAGTGGTGACGGAGTGGTGGTGTAGTGGTGACGGAGTGGTGGTGTAGTGGTGACCGAGTGGTAGTGTAGCGGTAACGGAGTGGTGGTGTAGTGGTGACCGAGTGGTAGTGTAGCGGTAACGGAGTGGTGGTGTAGTGGTGACCGAGTGGTGGTGTAGTGGTGACGGAGTGGTGGTGTAGTGGTGACCGAGTGGTAGTGTAGTGGTAACGGAGTGGTGGTGTATTGGTGACGGAGTGGTGGTGTATTGGTAACGGAGTGGTGGTGTATTGGTAACGGAGTGGTGGTGTATTGGTAACGGAGTGGTGGTGTAGTGGTGACCGAGTGGTGGTGTAGTGGTGACCGAGTGGTAGTGTAGTGGTAACGGAGTGGTGGTGTAGTGGTGACCGAGTGGTAGTGTATTGGTAACGGAGTGGTGGTTTAGTGGTGACGGAGTGGTGGTGTATTGGTGACGGAGTGGTGGTGTAGTGGTGACCGAGTGGTAGTGTAATGGTAACGGAGTGGTGGTGTAGTGGTAACGGAGTGGTGGTGTAGTGGTGACGGAGTGGTGGTGTAGTGGTGACCGAGTGGTAGTGTAATGGTAACGGAGTGGTGGTGTAGTGGTAACGGAGTGGTGGTGTAGTGGTAAGGGAGTGGTGGTGTAGTGGTAACGGAGTGGTGGTGTAGTGGTAACGGAGTGGTGGTGTAGTGGTAACGGAGTGGTGGTGTAGTGGTAACGGAGTGGTGGTGTAGTGGTAACGGAGTGGTGGTGTAGTGGTAACGGAGTGGTGGTGTAGTGGTAACGGAGTGGTGGTGTAGTGGTAACGGAGTGGTGGTGTAGTGGTAACGGAGTGGTGGTGTAGTGGTGACCGAGTGGTAGTGTAATGGTAACGGAGTGGTGGTGTAGTGATAACGGAGTGGTGGTGTAGTGGTGACGGAGTGGTGGTGTAGTGGTGACCGAGTGGTAGTGTAGCGGTAACGGAGTGGTGGTGTAGTGGTGACCGAGTGGTAGTGTAGCGGTAACGGAGTGGTGGTGTAGTGGTGACGGAGTGGTGGTGTAGTGGTGACCGAGTGGTAGTGTAATGGTAACGGAGTGGTGGTGTAGTGGTGACAGAGTAGTAGTGTAGTGGTAACGGAGTGGTGGTGTAGTGGTGACGGAGTGGTAGTGTAGTGGTAACGGAGTGGTAGTGTAGCGGTAACGGAGTGGTGGTGTAGTGGTGACCGAGTGGTAGTGTAGCGGTAACGGAGTGGTGGTGTAGTGGTGACGGAGTGGTGGTGTAGTGGTGACCGAGTGGTAGTGTAGCGGTAACGGAGTGGTGGTGTAGTGGTAACGGAGTGGTGGTGTAGTGGTGACGGAGTGGTGGTGTAGTGGTAACGGAGTGGTGGTGTAGTGGTGACGGAGTGGTAGTGTAGCGGTAACGGAGTGGTGGTGTAGTGGTGACGGAGTGGTAGTGTAGTGGTGACGGAGTGGTGGTGTAGTGGTGACCGAGTGGTAGTGTAGTGGTAATGGAGTGGTGTAGTGGTGACGGAGTGGTGGTGTAGTGGTGACCGAGTGGTAGTGTAGCGGTAACGGAGTGGTGGTGTAGTGGTGACGGAGTGGTGGTGTAGTGGTGACGGAGTGGTGGTGTAGTGGTGACCGAGTGGTAGTGTAGTGGTAACGGAGTGGTAGTGTAGTGGTGACGGAGTGGTGGTGTAGTGGTGACCGAGTGGTAGTGTAGCGGTAACGGAGTGGTGGTGTAGTGGTGACCGAGTGGTAGTGTAGTGGTAACGGAGTGGTGGTTTAGTGGTGACCGAGTGGTAGTGTAGTGGTAACGGAGTGGTTTTGTAGTGGTGACGGAGTGGTAGTGTAGTGGTAACGGAGTGGTGGTGTAGTGGTAACGGAGTGGTGGTGTAGTGGTAACGGAGTGGTGGTGTAGTGGTAACGGAGTGGTAGTGTAGCGGTAACGGAGTGGTAGTGTAGTGGTAACGGAGTGGTAGTGTAGCGGTAACGGAGTGGTAGTGTAGTGGTAACGGAGTGGTGGTGTAGTGGTAACGGAGTGGTAGTGTAGTGGTGACCGAGTGGTAGTGTAGCGGTAACGGAGTGGTAGTGTAGTGGTAACGGAGTGGTGGTGTAGTGGTGACCGAGTGGTGGTGTAGTGGTGACCGAGTGGTGGTGTAGTGGTAACGGAGTGGTAGTGTAGCGGTAACGGAGTGGTAGTGTAGTGGTAACGGAGTGGTAGTGTAGCGGTAACGGAGTGGTAGTGTAGCGGTAACGGAGTGGTAGTGTAGTGGTAACGGAGTGGTAGTGTAGTGGTAACGGAGTGGTAGTGTAGCGGTAACGGAGTGGTAGTGTAGCGGTAACGGAGTGGTAGTGTAGTGGTAACGGAGTGGTAGTGTAGCGGTAACGGAGTGGTAGTGTAGCGGTAACGGAGTGGTAGTGTAGCGGTAACGGAGTGGTAGTGTAGCGGTAACGGAGTGGTGGTGTAGTGGTAACGGAGTGGTGGTGTAGTGGTAACGGAGTGGTGGTGTAGTGGTGACCGAGTGGTAGTGTAGCGGTAACGGAGTGGTAGTGTAGTGGTAACGGAGTGGTGGTGTAGTGGTAACGGAGTGGTAGTGTAGTGGTGACCGAGTGGTAGTGTAGCGGTAACGGAGTGGTAGTGTAGTGGTAACGGAGTGGTGGTGTAGTGGTGACCGAGTGGTGGTGTAGTGGTAACGGAGTGGTGGTGTAGTGGTAACGGAGTGGTAGTGTAGTGGTGACCGAGTGGTAGTGTAGCGGTAACGGAGTGGTAGTGTAGTGGTAACGGAGTGGTGGTGTAGTGGTGACCGAGTGGTGGTGTAGTGGTGACCGAGTGGTGGTGTAGTGGTAACGGAGTGGTAGTGTAGCGGTAACGGAGTGGTAGTGTAGTGGTAACGGAGTGGTAGTGTAGCGGTAACGGAGTGGTAGTGTAGCGGTAACGGAGTGGTAGTGTAGTGGTAACGGAGTGGTAGTGTAGTGGTAACGGAGTGGTAGTGTAGCGGTAACGGAGTGGTAGTGTAGCGGTAACGGAGTGGTAGTGTAGTGGTAACGGAGTGGTAGTGTAGCGGTAACGGAGTGGTAGTGTAGCGGTAACGGAGTGGTAGTGTAGTGGTAACGGAGTGGTAGTGTAGCGGTAACGGAGTGGTAGTGTAGTGGTAACGGAGTGGTGGTGTAGTGGTAACGGAGTGGTGGTGTAGTGGTGACCGAGTGGTAGTGTAGCGGTAACGGAGTGGTAGTGTAGTGGTAACGGAGTGGTGGTGTAGTGGTGACCGAGTGGTGGTGTAGTGGTAACGGAGTGGTGGTGTAGTGGTGACGGAGTGGTGGTGTAGTGGTAACGGAGTGGTGGTGTAGTGGTGACCGAGTGGTGGTGTAGTGGTAACGGAGTGGTGGTGTAGTGGTGACCGAGTGGTGGTGTAGTGGTAACGGAGTGGTGGTGTAGTGGTGACCGAGTGGTGGTGTAGTGGTGACCGAGTGGTGGTGTAGTGGTGACCGAGTGGTGGTGTAGTGGTGACCGAGTGGTGGTGTAGCGGTAACGGAGTGGTGGTGTAGTGGTGACGGAGTGGTGGTGTAGTGGTGACCGAGTGGTGGTGTAGTGGTAACGGAGTGGTGGTGTAGTGGTGACCGAGTGGTGGTGTAGTGGTAACGGAGTGGTAGTGTAGTGGTGACCGAGTGGTGGTGTAGTGGTAACGGAGTGGTGGTGTAGTGGTGACGGAGTGGTGGTGTAGTGGTGACCGAGTGGTAGTGTAGCGGTAACGGAGTGGTGGTGTAGTGGTGACCGAGTGGTAGTGTAGCGGTAACGGAGTGGTGGTGTAGTGGTGACGGAGTGGTGGTGTAGTGGTGACGGAGTGGTGGTGTAGTGGTGACCGAGTGGTAGTGTAGCGGTAACGGAGTGGTGGTGTAGTGGTGACCGAGTGGTAGTGTAGCGGTAACGGAGTGGTGGTGTAGTGGTGACCGAGTGGTAGTGTAGCGGTAACGGAGTGGTGGTGTAGTGGTAACGGAGTGGTGGTGTAGTGGTAACGGAGTGGTGGTGTAGTGGTGACGGAGTGGTGGTGTAGTGGTGACCGAGTGGTAGTGTAGCGGTAACGGAGTGGTGTAGTGGTGACGGAGTGGTGGTGTAGTGGTGACGGAGTGGTGGTGTAGTGGTGACGGAGTGGTGGTGTAGTGGTAACGGAGTGGTAGTGTAGTGGTAACGGAGTGGTGGTGTAGTGGTGACCGAGTGGTGGTGTAGTGGTAACGGAGTGGTGGTGTAGTGGTGACCGAGTGGTAGTGTAGCGGTAACGGAGTGGTGTAGTGGTGACGGAGTGGTAGTGTAGCGGTAACGGAGTGGTGTAGTGGTGACGGAGTGGTAGTGTAGCGGTAACGGAGTGGTGGTGTAGTGGTGACCGAGTGGTAGTGTAGCGGTAACGGAGTGGTGGTGTAGTGGTGACCGAGTGGTAGTGTAGCGGTAACGGAGTGGTGGTGTAGCGGTAACGGAGTGGTGGTGTAGTGGTGACCGAGTGGTAGTGTAGTGGTGACCGAGTGGTAGTGTAGCGGTAACGGAGTGGTAGTGTAGCGGTAACGGAGTGGTGGTGTAGTGGTGACCGAGTGGTAGTGTAGCGGTAACGGAGTGGTGGTGTAGTGGTGACCGAGTGGTAGTGTAGCGGTAACGGAGTGGTGGTGTAGCGGTAACGGAGTGGTGGTGTAGTGGTAACGGAGTGGTAGTGTAGCGGTAACGGAGTGGTGGTGTAGTGGTGACCGAGTGGTAGTGTAGTGGTGACCGAGTGGTAGTGTAGCGGTAACGGAGTGGTGGTGTAGCGGTAACGGAGTGGTGGTGTAGTGGTGACCGAGTGGTAGTGTAGCGGTAACGGAGTGGTGGTGTAGTGGTAACGGAGTGGTGGTGTAGTGGTGACCGAGTGGTGGTGTAGTGGTGACCGAGTGGTAGTGTAGCGGTAACGGAGTGGTGGTGTAGTGGTGACCGAGTGGTGGTGTAGTGGTAACGGAGTGTTGGTGTAGTGGTGACCGAGTGGTAGTGTAGTGGTAACGGAGTGTTGGTGTAGTGGTGACGGAGTGGTGGTGTAGTGGTAACGGAGTGGTGGTGTAGTGGTGACGGAGTGGTGGTGTAGTGGTAACGGAGTGGTGGTGTAGTGGTGACGGAGTGGTGGTGTAGTGGTGACCGAGTGGTAGTGCACTAGTAACGGAGTGGTGGTGTAGTGGTGACGGAGTGGTGGTGTAGTAGTGACCGAGTGGTGGTGTAGTAGTGACCGAGTGGTGGTGTAGTGGTAACAGAGTGGTGGTGTAGTGGTGACGGAGTGGTGGTGTAGTGGTGACGGAGTGGTGGTGTAGCGGTGGCGTAGTGGTGGTGTAGTGGTGATGTAGTGGTGGTGTAGTTGTGGTGTAGTGGTGGTGTAGTGGTGATGTAGCGGTGGTGTAGTTGTGGTGTAGTGGTGGTGTAGTGGTGGTGTAGTGGTGGTGTAGTGGTGGTGTAGTGGTGATGTAGCGGTGGTGTAGTTGTGGTGTAGTGGTGGTGTAGTGGTGGTGTAGTGGTGGTCTAGTGGTGGTGTAGTGGTGATGTAGCGGTGGTGTAGTTGTGGTGTAGTGGTGGTGTAGTGGTGGTGTAGTGGTGGTGTAGTGGTGGTGTAGTGGTGATGTAGCGGTGGTGTAGTTGTGGTGTAGTGGTGGTGTAGTGGTGTGTAGCGGTGGTGTAGTTGTGGTGTAGTGGTGGTGTAGTGGTGGTGTAGTGGTGGTCTAGTGGTGGTGTAGTGGTGATGTAGCGGTGGTGTAGTTGTGGTGTAGTTGTGGTGTAGTTGTGGTGTAGTGGTGGTCTAGTGGTGGTGTAGTGGTGATGTAGCGGTGGTGTAGTTGTGGTGTAGTTGTGGTGTAGTTGTGGTGTAGTGGTGGTCTAGTGGTGGTGTAGTGGTGATGTAGCGGTGGTGTAGTTGTGGTGTAGTTGTGGTGTAGTTGTGATGTAGCGGTGGTGTAGTTGTGGTGTAGTTGTGGTGTAGTGGTGGTGTAGTGGTGGTGTAGTTGTGATGTAGCGGTGGTGTAGTTGTGGTGTAGTTGTGGTGTAGTGGTGGTGTAGTGGTGGTGTAGTTGTGATGTAGCGGTGGTGTAGTTGTGGTGTAGTTGTGGTGTAGTGGTGGTGTAGTGGTGGTGTAGTGGTGATGTAGCGGTGGTGTAGTTGTGGTGTAGTTGTGGTGTAGTGGTGGTGTAGTGGTGGTGTAGTGGTGATGTAGCGGTGGTGTAGTTGTGGTGTAGTGGTGATGTAGTGGTGGTGTAGTGGTGGTGTAGTGGTGATGTAGTGGTGGTGTAGTGGTGGTGTAGTGGTGATGTAGTGGTGGTGTAGTGGTGGTGTAGTGGTGATGTAGTGGTGGTGTAGTGGTGGTGTAGTGGTGGTGTAGTGGTGGTGTAGTGGTGGTGTAGTGGTGATGTAGTGGTGGTGTAGTGGTGGTGTAGTGGTGGTGTAGTGGTGGTGTAGTGGTGGTGTAGTGGTGGTGTAGTGGTGATGTAGTGGTGGTGTAGTGGTGGTGTAGTGGTGGTGTAGTGGTGGTGTAGTGGTGATGTAGTGGTGGTGTAGTGGTGGTGTAGTGGTGATGTAGTGGTGGTGTAGTGGTGATGTAGTGGTGGTGTAGTGGTGGTGTAGTGGTGGTGTAGTGGTGGTGTAGTGGTGGTGTAGTGGTGGTGTAGTGGTGATGTAGTGGTGGTGTAGTGGTGGTGTAGTGGTGGTGTAGTGGTGGTGTAGTGGTGGTGTAGTGGTGGTGTAGTGGTGATGTAGTGGTGGTGTAGTGGTGGTGTAGTGGTGGTGTAGTGGTGATGTAGTGGTGGTGTAGTGGTGGTCTAGTGGTGGTGTAGTGGTGATGTAGCGGTGGTGTAGTTGTGGTGTAGTGGTGGTGTAGTGGTGGTGTAGTGGTGATGTAGTGGTGCTGTAATGGTGGTATGGTGATGCAGTGGTAGTGTAGTGGTGGTGTAGTGGTGATGTAGCGGTGGTGTAGTGGTGGTGTAGTGGTGATGTAGTGGTGGTGTAGTGGTGGTGTAGTGGTGATGTAGTGGTGGTGTAGTGGTGGTGTAGTGGTGATGTAGTGGTGGTGTAGTGGTGGTGTAGTGGTGGTGTAGTGGTGATGTAGCGGTGGTGTAGTGGTGGTGTAGTGGTGATGTAGTGGTGGTGTAGTGGTGGTGTAGTGGTGATGTAGTGGTGGTGTAGTGGTGGTGTAGTGGTGGTGTAGTGGTGATGTAGCGGTGGTGTAATGGTGGTGTAGTGATGTAGTGGTGGTGTAGTGGTGGTGTAGTGGTGGTGTAGTGGTGGTGTAGTAGTGGTGCAGTGGTGTAGTGGTGGTGTAGTAGTGGTGCAGTGGTGTAGTGGTGGTGTAGTGGTGGTGTAGTGGTGGTGTAGTGGTGGTGCAGTGGTGTAGTGGTGGTGTAGTGGTGGTGTAGTGGTGGTGTAGTGGTGTAGTGGTGGTGTAGTGGTGGTGTAGTGGTGGTGTAGTGGTGGTGTAGTGGTGGTGCAGTGGTGTAGTGGTGGTACAGTGGTGTAGTGGTGGTGTAGTGGTGGTGTAGTGGTGGTGTAGTGGTGGCGTAGTGGTGGTGCAGTGGTGTAGTGGTGGTGTAGTGGTAGTGTAGTGATAATATAGTCGTGGTGTAGCGTAGGGGTGGTGTATTGTAAGGGTGATGTAGTGGTGGTGTAGTGTACGGGTGGTGCAGTGGTGGTGTAGTTGTGTAGTGGTGTACTGGTGATGTAGTGGTAGTGTAGTGGCGGTGTATTTGTGGTGTAGTGGTGATGCAGTGGTGTAGTGGTGGTGTAGTGGTAGTGTAGTGGTAGTGTAGTGGTGATGTAGTTGTGTAGTAGTGGTGTAGTGGTGGTGTAGTGGTGGTGTAGTGGGGGAGTAGTGGTGTAGTGGTGGTGGTGTAGTGGTGTAGTGGTGGTGTAGTGGTAGTGTAGTGGTAGTGTAGTGGTGATGTAGTTGTGTAGTAGTGGTGTAGTGTATAGTGATGTGTAGTGGTGTAGTGTAGTGTGGTGGTGTAGTACTGGTGTAGTGGTGCAATAGGGGTGTAGTGGAGGTGTTGTAGTGGTGGTGTAGTTGTGGTTTAGTTATGTAGTTGTGGTGTAGTGGTGGTGTAGCGGTGTAGTAGTGGTGTAGTGGTGGTGGTGTGCTGGTGTACTGGTAGTGTAGTGGTGGTATTGTGGAGGTGTAGTGTAGTGATGGTGTAGTGGTGGTGTTGTGGTGTAGTGTGGCTATAGTTGTGGTGTTGTGGTGGTGTTGTGGTGTTGTGGTGGTGTTGTGTGTTGTGGTGGTGTATAGAGGTGGTGTAGTGGTGGTGTAGTGTAGGGGTGGTGTAGTGGCGGTGTAGTGGTGGTGTTATGGTGGTTTACTGGTGGTGTAGCGGTGTAATGTGGATATAGTGGTGACGTAGTGATGGTGCAGTGGTGTTGTTGTGGTAGTGTAATGTAGGGGTGGTACAGTGTTGGTGTTGTGGTGGTGCAGTGGTGGTGTAGTGCTGGTGTAGTGCTGGTGTTATGGCGGTGTAGTGTAGGGGTGGTGTGGTGGTGGTGTAGTGTAGTGGTGGTGTAGTGTACTAGTGGTGTAGTGTAGTAGTGGTGTAGTGTAGTAGTGGTGTAGTGTAGTAGTGGTGTAGTGTAGTAGTGGTGTAGTGTAGTAGTGGTGTAGTGTAGTAGTGGTGTAGTGGCAGTGTAGTATGACTATAGTGAGGGATATAACAGGGTGGTAGTTAAGGAACCACACACCCGCACTTCTCGCAAAAACTGTAGTGGTAACATGTGTCTTGGTACACTGTAGTGGTAACATGTGTCTTGGTACACTGTAGTGGTAACATGTGTCTTGGTACACTGTAGTGGTAACATGTGTCTTGGTACACTGTAGTGGTAACATGTGTCTTGGTACACTGTAGTGGTAACATGTGTCTTGGTACACTGTAGTGGTAACATGTGTCTTGGTACACTGTAGTGGTAACATGTGTCTTGGTACACTGTAGTGGTGACATGTGTCTTGGTACACTGTAGTGGTAACATGTGTCTTGGTACACTGTAGTGGTAACATGTGTCTTGGTACACTGTAGTGGTAACATGTGTCTTGGTACACTGTAGTGGTAACATGTGTCTTGGTACACTTTAGTGGTAACATGTGTCTTGGTACACTGTAGTGGTAACATGTGTCTTGGTACACTGTAGTGGTAACATGTGTCTTGGTACACTGTAGTGGTAACATGTGTCTTGGTACACTGTAGTGGTAACATGTGTCTTGGTACACTGTAGTGGTAACATGTGTCTTGGTACACTGTAGTGGTAACATGTGTCTTGGTACACTGTAGTGGTAACATGTGTCTTGGTACACTGTAGTGGTAACATGTGTCTTGGTACACTGTAGTGGTAACATGTGTCTTGGTACACTGTAGTGGTAACATGTGTCTTGGTACACTGTAGTGGTAACATGTGTCTTGGTACACTGTAGTGGTAACATGTGTCTTGGTACACTGTAGTGGTAACATGTGTCTTGGTACACTGTAGTGGTAACATGTGTCTTGGTACACTGTAGTGGTAACATGTGTCTTGGTACACTGTAGTGGTAACATGTGTCTTGGTACACTGTAGTGGTAACATGTGTCTTGGTACACTGTAGTGGTAACATGTGTCTTGGTACACTGTAGTGGTAACATGTGTCTTGGTACACTGTAGTGGTAACATGTGTCTTGGTACACTGTAGTGGTAACATGTGTCTTGGTACACTGTAGTGGTAACATGTGTCTTGGTACACTGTAGTGGTAACATGTGTCTTGGTACACTGTAGTGGTAACATGTGTCTTGGTACACTGTAGTGGTAACATGTGTCTTGGTACACTGTAGTGGTAACATGTGTCTTGGTACACTGTAGTGGTAACATGTGTCTTGGTGCACTGTAGTGGTAACATGTGTCTTGGTACACTTTAGTGGTAACATGTGTCTTGGTACACTGTAGTGGTAACATGTGTCTTGGTACACTGTAGTGGTAACATGTGTCTTGGTACACTGCCCTACTAAGACACACTTACCTGCACTCCTTGTTTTTATTTGTCTTCAAATGAAACTTGCGGGAGAGTCATAGACACTTGCGGGAGAGTCATAGACACTTGCGGGAGAGTCATAGACACTTGCGGGAGAGTCATAGACACTTGCGGGAGAGTCATAGACACTTGCGGGAGAGTCATAGACACTTGCGGGAGAGTCATAGACACTTGCGGGAGAGTCATAGACATTTGCGGGAGAGTCATAGACACTTGCGGGAGAGTCATAGACACTTGCGGGAGAGTCATAGACACTTGCGGGAGAGTCACAGACACTTGCGGGAGAGTCACAGACACTTGCGGGAGAGTCATAGACACTTGCGGGAGAGTCACAGACACTTGCGGGAGAGTCATAGACACTTGCGGGAGAGTCATAGACACTTGCGGGAGAGTCATAGACACTTGCGGGAGAGTCATAGACACTTGCGGGAGAGTCATAGACACTTGCGGGAGAGTCATAGACACTTGCGGGAGAGTCATAGACACTTGCGGGAGAGTCATAGACACTTGCGGGAGAGTCATAGACACTTGCGGGAGAGTCATAGACACTTGCGGGAGAGTCATAGACACTTGCGGGAGAGTCATAGACACTTGCGGGAGAGTCATAGACACTTGCGGGAGAGTCACAGACACTTGCGGGAGAGTCACAGACACTTGCGGGAGAGTCACAGACACTTGCGGGAGAGTCACAGACACTTGCGGGAGAGTCACAGACACTTGCGGGAGAGTCACAGACACTTGCGGGAGAGTCATAGACACTTGCGGGAGAGTCACAGACACTTGCGGGAGAGTCACAGACACTTGCGGGAGAGTCACAGACACTTGCGGGAGAGTCATAGACACTTGCGGGAGAGTCATAGACACTTGCGGGAGAGTCACAGACACTTGCGGGAGAGTCATAGACACTTGCGGGAGAGTCACAGACACTTGCGGGAGAGTCACAGACACTTGCGGGAGAGTCATAGACACTTGCGGGAGAGTCACAGACACTTGCGGGAGAGTCACAGACACTTGCGGGAGAGTCATAGACACTTGCGGGAGAGTCACAGACACTTGCGGGAGAGTCACAGACACTTGCGGGAGAGTCACAGACGCTTGCGGGAGAGTCACAGACACTTGCGGGAGAGTCACAGACACTTGCGGGAGAGTCACAGACACTTGCGGGAGAGTCATAGACACTTGCGGGAGAGTCACAGACACTTGCGGGAGAGTCACAGACACTTGCGGGAGAGTCACAGACACTTGCGGGAGAGTCACAGACACTTGCGGGAGAGTCACAGACACTTGCGGGAGAGTCACAGACACTTGCGGGAGAGTCACAGACACTTGCGGGAGAGTCACAGACACTTGCGGGAGAGTCACAGACACTTGCGGGAGAGTCACAGACACTTGCGGGAGAGTCACAGACACTTGCGGGAGAGTCACAGACACTTGCGGGAGAGTCACAGACACTTGCGGGAGAGTCACAGACACTTGCGGGAGAGTCACAGACACTTGCGGGAGAGTCACAGACACTTGCGGGAGAGTCACAGACACTTGCGGGAGAGTCACAGACACTTGCGGGAGAGTCACAGACACTTGCGGGAGAGTCATTACTACTGTTGTTGTATTATTTACATTAAAACTGTTGTTTTTTTGTCTTCAGTACTATTATTGTATCGTCTACAGTGCTACTGTTGTTGTATTGTCGTCAGTATTACTATTGTTGTATCGTCTACAGTGCTAGTGTTGTTGTATTGTCGTCAGTATTACTATTGTTGTATCGTCTACAGTGCTAGTGTTGTTGTATTGTCGTCAGTATTACTATTGTTGTATCGTCTACAGTGCTACTGTTGTTGTATTGTCGTCAGTATTACTATTGTTGTATCGTCTACAGTGCTACTGTTGTTGTATTGTCGTCAGTATTACTATTGTTGTATCGTCTACAGTGCTACTGTTGTTGTATTGTCATCAGTATTACTATTGTTGTATCGTCTACAGTACTACTGTTGTTGTATTGTCGTCAGTACGTAAGTTGTTTAGGTAAGACAAATATGCAACAGTTAGGTATCTTTATTTCGAAACGTTTCGCCTACACAGTAGGCTTCTTCAGTCGAGTACAGAAAAGTTGATAGAAGCAGAAGAGACTTGAAGACGATGTAATCAGTCCATCACCCTTAAAGTTTTGAGGTGGTCAGTCCCTCAGTCTGGAGAAGAGTATTGTTCCATTGTCTGGAATAATATGGAGTTGAAGTGATAGGATGGAGCCTTATATAGCGCCAGGTGAGACCTAGATCACTAGTAGAGTAAGAATGTAGACAATGAGAGGTCAGGTCCCTCTCAAGTGAGAAAGGCTGGATTTGAGACGTAGGTCACTCTACTAGTGATCTACGTCTCACCTGGCGCTATATAAGGCTCCATCCTATCACTTCAACTCCATATTATTCCAGACAATGGAACAATACTCTTCTCCAGACTGAGGGACTGACCACCTCAAAACTTTAAGGGTAATGGACTGATTACATCGTCTTCAAGTCTCTTCTGCTTCTATCAACTTTGCTGTACTCGACTGAAGAAGCCTACTGTGTAGGCGAAACGTTTCGAAATAAAGATACCTAACTGTTGCATATTTGTCTTACCTAAACAACCTGTCGGTATTTTATACCATTTTATAGTACGTAAGTTGTCATATAGTCTTAAGTAATACTATTCATTTGTCTACGGTACTACTGTTGTATTGTTATCGGTACTACAGTATTGTAGTGTCTACAGTATTACTGTTGTTGTATTGTCATCATTACTACTGTTGTTGTACTGTCATGTTGCATCACCTGTATGGGACCCGAGGTTTACAATTATTATTGTCTGTATATAATTTCCTTTTCACTAAATATTACATGGATGATATCTTCATTAGCAGCTACAACGAAGATGTCTTGCTGTATATTATTATCTGGCCCTATATTATTACATATGTAAATAGGCAGGACGTGATTTTGTTGAATTATGTTGGAAACAGCCATTATTATGGTAAGATTGTTAGGAACTATCGGTCTCTCGTGGGAGTTCTGTGAACCGACTTGATGTAAGGCTTGGAGGCGTTGCCTGGGTCAGTCCCTGACTGCCTGTTTACCTGGAGTTTACCTGGAGAGAGTTCCGGGGGTCAACGCCCCCGCGGCCCGGTCTGAGACCAGGCCTCCTGGTGGATCAGAGCCTGATCAACCAGGCTGTTGCTGCTGGCTGCACGCAAACCAACATACGAGCCACAGCCCGGCTGATCAGGAACTGACTTTAGGTGCTTGTCCAGTGCCAGCTTGAAGACTGCCAGGGGTCTGTTGGTAATCCCCCTTATGTGTGCTGGGAGGCAGTTGAACAGTCTCGGGCCCCTGACACTTATTGTATGGTCTCTTAACGTGCTAGTGACACCCCTGCTTTTCATTGGGGGGATGGTGCATCGTCTGCCAAGTCTTTTGCTTTCGTAGTGGGTGATTTTCGTGTGCAAGTTCGGTACTAGTCCCTCTAGGATTTTCCAGGTGTATATAATCATGTATCTCTCCCTCCTGCGTTCCAGGGAATACAGGTTTAGGAACCTCAAGCGCTCCCAATAATTGAGGTGTTTTATCTCTGTTATGCGCGCCGTGAAAGTTCTCTGTACATTTTCTAGGTCGGCAATTTCACCTGCCTTGAAAGGTGCTGTTAGTGTGCAGCAATATTCCAGCCTAGATAGAACAAGTGACCTGAAGAGTGTCATCATGGGCTTGGCCTCCCTAGTTTTGAAGGTTCTCATTATCCATCCTGTCATTTTTCTAGCAGATGCGATTGATACAATGTTATGGTCCTTGAAGGTGAGATCCTCCGACATGATCACTCCCAGGTCTTTGACGTTGGTGTTTCGCTCTATTTTGTGGCCAGAATTTGTTTTGTACTCTAATGAAGATTTAATTTCCTCATGTTTACCATATCTGAGTAATTGAAATTTCTCATCGTTGAACTTCATATTGTTTTCTGCAGCCCACTGAAAGATTTGGTTGATGTCTGCCTGGAGCTTTGCAGTGTCTGCAATGGAAGACACTGTCATGCAGATTCGGGTGTCATCTGCAAAGGAAGACACGGTGCTGTGGCTGACATCCTTGTCTATGTCGGATATAAGGATGAGGAACAAGATGGGAGCGAGTACTGTGCCTTGTGGAACAGAGCTTTTCACCGTAGCTGCCTCGGACTTTACTCTGTTGACGACTACTCTCTGTGTTCTGTTAGTGAGGAAATTATAGATCCATCGACCGACTTTTCCTGTTATTCCTTTAGCACGCATTTTGTGCGCTATTACGCCATGGTCACACTTGTCGAAGGCTTTTGCAAAGTCTGTATATATTACATCTGCATTCTTTTTGTCTTCTAGTGCATTTAGGACCTTGTAACTCAGGAAACATCTCCCTCTCCTCTAAATGTTTGATTAGACTTGAGTTTTGGGTAGAAGAAGGTTTCGTTGGTGAGCCGGAACCTGTTTCTCGTTACTCTGAGTATCCGTGAAGAACTCTGTTATTCCCAGACATAGTGATTTTGATTTTGACTAATGTTGTTTCTCTTTCTGACATTCTAAAGTAAAGCTTTTGGTTTAACTGTATAATTTATATGTATTACCGTAGTCTAGAACTGTGTTGGGCCGAACTTAACATAGGTATGAAGGAAGTGGTACGACTTCTGTAGAGATTCCTTTGAAGATCTCTGTTGGGCTTGATAAATTTCTCTCTTTTTTCCTGCACCGTTGTGATTGTTACATTCTGATGTTTCTACATATGTCTTTACCTTCGTGTAAGCTCTTTCTTCGTAGGTAACTATGACTGTAATGATATGTTATTCGAAGAATTATGATTAATCTTGCTTTGGCTTAATTACTAGTCTAGCCACGTCAAGGCATTACTCGTTCTTGGAAATTACTGGACTTTCATATATATAAATATATGTAAATTATGTAAGACTTGTATCTATGAGAATATGGCTGTAGTAAAGTATTCTCAAAGTTGTACTATAAGTCAAGTACCTTCAGCACTGTAGTACCAACAGTAATATTCTGTATTACTCAACGAGAGAGAGAAAAACTTCGTATCACACTCCATGTAATATTAATCTTTGTAGACACTTTTATATTAAAAATATTGAATATAATCTAGAATTATGGTATTTCTACCAAAGGACATTTAGTCCTGTCTTTGATCCAACTGCTTGTTACGACAGAGAAACTCATTACAGCATAAATACATAGAGTGACTCTTTCAAGACCACCCTGGAGTTATCTGCACTCTTTAAGTTGTTGTATTGTCTTCAGTACTACTGTTGTTGTATTGTCTTCAGTACTACTGTTGTTGTATTGTCTTCAGTACTACTGTTGTTGTATTGTCTTCAGTACTACTGTTGTTGTATTGTCTTCAGTACTACTGTTGTTGTATTGTCTTCAGTAATACTGTTGTTGTATTGTCTTCAGTACTACTGTTGTTGTATTGTCTTCAGTACTACTGTTGTTGTATTGTCTTCAGTACTACTGTTGTTGTATTGTCTTCAGTACTACTGTTGTTGTATTGTCTTCAGTACTACTGTTGTTGTATTGTCTTCAGTACTACTGTTGTTGTATTGTCTTCAGTACTACTGTTGTTGTATTGTCTTCGTTACAGATAAACACGCGTTAAAACACCTGATAAAAATTGTCAAACAAAAACACACATTCAAACGACACTGTTTTTTTCTTTCTTTTTTTTTTTTTGACAATAAAAATTAATTGATGGAGGGATACGTCAGACCTCTTTTGTCTGCTTTGGTTGTTTGGTTTGTGTGTTTGGTTTAGTGTTCTCCCCGGGTAGGCCTCATCTTCCCTTGTAGGCCTCCACTTCCCTTGTAGGCCCCCCCTTTGGGAGATTCTGAAGAGAAGTTGCAGAGGTTGGTGACCGAGTTTGGAAGGGTGTGTAATGAAGGAAATTAAAAGTGAACATAGGAAATGCGAGGTGATAAGAATAACAAAATAAATAGGTAATGAATGATTGGATATCAGATTGGAGGAAGAGAGTATGGAGGAGGTGAATGTATTCAGATATTTGGGAGTGGACGTGTCAGCGGATGGGTCTATGAAAGATGAGGGGAAAAAGGTGAGTGGTGCGCTGAGGAGTCTGTGGAGACAAAGAATGTTATCCATGGAAGCAAAGAAGGTAATGTATGAAAGTATAGTTATATCAATGTTCTTGTATGTGTGTGAAGCATGGGTGGTGAATGTTGCAACAAGGAGAAGGCTGGAGGCACTGCAGATGTCATGTCTGAGAGCAATACATGGTGTGAATATAATACAGAGAATTCGTAGTTTGGAAATTAGGAGGTATGGGGTTACTAAAATTATCATCCAGAGGGCTGAGGAGGGGTTATTGAGGTGGTTCGAACATTTTGAGTAGATGGAACAAAATAGAATGACTTGAAAGGTGTTTCATTCTGTAGTGGAGGGAAGGCGGGGTAGGGGTCACCCTTGGGAAGGTTGGAAAGAGGGGGTAAAGGATGTTTTATGTGCGAGGGGCTTAGACTTCCAGCAGGCATGCGTGAGCGGTTTAGATAGGAGCGAGTGGATACGAATGGTTTTTATGACTTTACATGCTGCTGTAGTGTGAGCAGGATAACATTTATTAAGGGATTTAGTGAAACCGGTAGGTCGGACATGAGTCCTGGAGGTGGGAAGTACAGTGTCTGCACTCTGAAGGGCGGCCGTTTATATGCTGAAGTTTTTTTTTTTAACTGGAGTGTAGGCACGCCTCTGGCAAGACAGTGATGGAGGGAATAATAATGAAAGAGTTTCTTATTTTTCGGGTCGCCCTGCCTTGATGGGAGAAGGCCGATGTGTTAATAACAATGAAAATTATATATATATATATATATATATATATATATATATATATATATATATATATATATATATATATATATATATATATATATATATGTATATATATAGTACCGAATACATAAAACTGGTCAATTAGCAAGACCTCATTTAAAATTAAGTCCTTTTTTCATTTATGTTAAGGTAAAAATTAATAATTTTGTATCAGAAAAACCTTAGAACACTTATTATAACCTTATTATAACCTTATTATAACCTTATTATAACCTTATTATAACAAGCTCATTTTAATTTAGCCTAATCCAACTAAATATATTTTAGATAAGTTTACAGTAATTTAATATAAGCAAACACAATTAAATATATTTTTTTCTTTAGGTTCGGAATGATTTTTGCGAAATTATTGCATACATAAATATTCGCTCGCCTTATCGCCTTATTCGGCAAGAGGAGCGTTACTATTTAAGCCAAAATCTCAAGTTGTGTCTATCTATTTATATATATATATATATATATATATATATATATATATATATATATATATATATATATATATATATATATATATATATATATATATATATATATATAATGTGTGTATTCCAGAAGCGTTTGCGTATACCAAAAGTATGCAGCAGTAGACATACTAGCAGTGAGTTACTGAGGCTCCTGGGAAATGTAGGAGAAGTGGGAGTTGTGCCCAGTGGAGGTTCTCAGTGGAGGTTCTCAGTGGAGGTTTTGTGTGTGGAGAACACTGAACACAGTGTAACCCAAGTGAAAGATGACGTACGTGGGGGGAAATGTTGATTTTCTGCATGTGATGGTGGAAATGTTCCGTTCTCTTGTGGCTGAGTGTGTGTCTTGAAGTCCTTTATTATTTTTGAATACTGAATGACGGATAGTATATAAGTGACTGTTGAAGGAAGTGATAACTGTAACAGTGATATTTTGTTAATCACTTTCAACATCAACAGTCAGACGTAAGTATTTAGACACCAACACTTAGACATTGACACACTATGATCATTTCATCATTTACTGCACCAGGAAAATCACTAGGGATAGGATAGGCCTACACAGGACAATAACAATGAGGTCAACTAGAAACTACAGTAAAGAAACACTGGTAAATAGGCTACACAATTGTGACTGGACAGAGATAACAAGTTGCACGGACGTAAACGATGTCTGGGAAAATTTCAAAACAATGTTCACTACCATCCTTGATAATATTGCTCCAGTTAAAGAGGTTAGGATTAAACGAAGAACTGAACCCTGGATGACTACTGAGATATTAGATAATATGAAATTCAGAGACCAGCTGCTAGAAGCTTTCAGGCAAATAGGATATTGCAGCACTAAATGAATTCCGAAGGTTGAGGAACAGAGTGCAGAGGCTTATATAAGGAGCAAAGGCAAGGCACTATTGCTCAAAAATTGAAGAGCACAAGAATAACCCCAGAAAACTCTGGCAACAATTAAAACAGTTGGGGTATAGCCATAAGCCCGTAGATACATCTAACGTAGCACTAAATATCGATAACGAGGTATGCCACGAAGCAACTAAAGTGGTAAATTGTTTTAATTCCTACTACACATCTGTCGCATCAACACTAGTAAGTAAACTACCGGCTGCATCAGATACCTAAACACAGATTCTGGTAAGTTTTAAACATACTATACCAAACAGTTGTCAACTAGTAAGTGTATCTCATGACTTCGTGCAAAAAGAACTAAGCAGGTTAAACACAACTAAGAGCACTGGCCCGGATAACATCCCGTCTAAGTTCCTGAAAGATGGATCCTCTGAATTGTCAGTCCCCATTACTCACATAATAAATTTGTCCATCATCACTAATACCGTCCCGGAGGGGTTCAAGGAGGCCAGAGTCACTCCTATCTTCAAGAAAAATAGTAGGTCTGATGTCAGCAACTATAGGCCTGTTAGTATACTCAGTTTAAGATCCAAAATTCTCAAGTGGGTGGTGTACTGTTAATTAGTTAAGTTTCTTAATGACAACAACATTCTTCATAGTTACCAGTCAGGCTTCAGGAGATCTTACTCAACCGTCACCTCCCTAATTAATCTGATGGATCACATGAGAACTTAAAGGCCTTAGATACTGTCAACCAAAATAAATTATGTAAGAAACTTCAAGCTATCGGCATAGGTTATGTAGACTGGTTTAAGTCCTACCTTAGTAACAGGACACAAATTGTCAAAAATCAACAAAACAGAATCAGAATCCATGTGGAGTTCCCCAAGGTAGTATTCTGGGTCCCTTATTATTCTTATGTTATGTAAACGACATGCCCATCAGTGTCAAGTGTAAACTCCTACTGTATGCAGATGACAGTGCTCTGTTAGTGTCAGGTAAATATCCACAAGATATAACTAATGTATTAACACTGGAACTGGAATCCTGCAGCAAATGGTCAGAAGACAACAAACTATCGTTAGATCTCGGGAAAACGGAAGCCATTCTCTTTGGCACGAAACATAAACTGAGAAGGTAAATAATTCTATTGTCCGGTGTAATGGGGAACCCATCACTTCAGTTTACTCAGTAAAATATCTGGGAATCCCTTTGATCATGCATGTCAAAAGAATTGATAGGGAACAGTGTAGTAAAGAATTCGAATGCCAGATTGAAGTTCCTCTACAGACAAGCACAGTGTCTACTTACTGAGGTTCGCAGGACCCTATACAATGTCTTCATGGTACTCTGCCTTGACAAAAAAAAAACTGAAAGATAGACTACAAATCACCCAGAACAAAATGGTAAGATTCATCCTGGACCTGGGTCCAAGAGCACATGTTGGCCAGGATGAATTGCAACAACTGGATATGCTGAATGTTGAAGACAGAGTAAAACAACTGGAGCTAAATCATGTTTATAAAATTGCTCACAAACAGTGTCCAGAATATCTTGCTGTCAATTTTGTCAAGGTTGGGAACCAAAGCAATCATAGTACTAGGGGGAGAGAGCACAACTTTGTAGTACCCACAGTCAGTGGCTAGACTTCAAACACCTTTTATTGTACAGCAATAAAGGAATGGAGCAGACTGCCCGCACATGTCAAAGCCAGTCATAGCATGAACCAGTTCAAGAAGACTGCCAGAAGGTGCCTAATGAATGTAACGACAGAAAGAGAGGAGAATAATTTTTTTATTGTTTTAGCTAACACACATGTATATATAAATAACTCATTTTACCTTATTCCCATTAATAAGATATTAATAAGATATTATCTTCTTTATAGTATAATAATAAGATATTATCTCTTTTCAGGTCTAATAATAAGGTATTAAAAGGACCCCATTGGAAATAAGTCACTGACTTTTTTGGGTTATCCCAGGTTCTCTACACATATGTGCTATGTATGATAAGCTGTGTAATGGTATTTGTGTATACTTACATAATCTTACTAACACTTTGACGTCAACACTCAGACGTCACTTCTAAGAGATATTTATGAATCTTGTCTCTTAGGAAGAAAAAGCTTAGTGACTGGTAACAGGTGTGAGACAACGAGATGTGAGACAACGAGATGTGAGACAACGAGGTGTGAGACAACGAGATGTGAGACAACGAGGTGTGAAGCAACAAGGTGTGAAGCAACGAGGTGTGAAGCAACGAGGTGTGAAGCAACGAGGTGTGAAGCAACGAGGTGTGAAGCAACGAGGTGTGAAGCAACGAGGTGTGAAGCAACGAGGTGTGAAGCAACGAGGTGTGAAGCAACGAGGTGTGAAGCAACGAGGTGTGAAGCAACGAGGTGTGAAGCACTGAATATGTTTGGAGGGATCACTTGTAACATCTTGTGTCTGCTGCTGCTGCTGCCTCGCCTGGTGCTGTGTCTGCTGCTGCTGCTGCCTCGCCTGGTGCTGTGTCTGCTGCTGCTGGCTCCATCCTTGCCACCCGTGTACTCTACACCCCATCCAGGTGAGTACGCTACATCCCGTGCACTATACACTACACCCAGGTAAGTAAACTGCCTTCGGTGCACTCTACACCCAGGAAAGTACACTACCTCCCGAGCACTTTATAACCCAAGAGAGTACACTGCCTCCAGTGCACAGACATACAGGTGCACACAGCTTATCGCTGCACCAATGATACAGACATACAGGCATACAGGTGCACACAGCTTATCGCTGCACCAATGATACAGACATACAGGTGCACACAGCTTATCGCTGCACCAATGATACAGACATACAGGTGCACACAACTTATCGCTGCACCAATGATACAGACATACAAGTGCACACAACTTATCGCTGCACCAGTGATACAGACATACAGGTGCACACAACTTATCGCTGCACCAGTGATACAGTCATACAGGTGCACACAAATAGTTAAATGAACAAATGAAGTCAAACATCAGTTTAAATCCAACATACACTTTATTTACTGTACAAAATGCATAGCATGGGTACCATGCCAAGATCAGATGATGGCTGGGCTTATTACTACTCTGGCTGGACCTTCTCCATCACTTTGATGTGATGCTGGTTGCTCTTCATGAGGTGCTCCTGCTAGTGGCGCTGCAACAAGAAGATTGCCAGTGTTTTCCATGGGAAGGTCCGACCTTGATTCTCTCCTCAAACTTGATGGCATGTGCTGGGTGTTTCCTCTTAACATGCGACTTCAAGTTGTAGAGGATCGCCACCTGTCACTTGATGATGGTCTCCTTGGGCTGGCACAGGAAGTACAAAATATTGGCGTTCTTCGTATCCCTTGACTTGAGGACGAAATAGTCATCCAGGTGGAGCTACGGGTTCTGCGACTCCTGGTCCTCAGCCTGAGCGACCTCTGCTTCAACCACAGCCGCTGCAGACTCCTCAACAACGCCCTCAGCCTGAGCGACCTCTGCTTCAACCACAGCCGCTGCAGACTCCTCAACAACACCCTCAGGCGGAGCAGAAACGTCTCCCCTGTTCATAACGGTAAGTGGCAACGCACCCCGGTGATCGCTGACACTGTAAGACTATAAGAATGCTTCTCAGATGCTGCTGCTGCTGCTGCGTTGACACGTCACCAACAGCGCGCATGACTGTCTGTTGGAGAAACGCCCACAACAGACAGGAACAAGACGTGCGCCGTTGTAAAGGCGTTACTTTCCGGCTACCAACAACACGTGAATTTTTTTTAGCGGATTCAAAGTTAGCAGAACTTTATTCAGCGGAAGCTGAATAAAGTATAATATAACGTACTCTTCACTGGCCACTGTACTGATGGTGTTACAGGATCTGGTGGTGTCACTGTATCTACCATTGTCACTGTATGTGCCAGTGTCACTGCATCTACCAGTGTCACTGTATCTGCCAGTGTCACTGTATCTGCTGGTGTCGCTGGGTGCAGAGAGATACTAGCTGCCAGGTATCCCTGGCAACACCTGTGTTACTTGACAAGTTATTGCTAAACACCTAGGTGCAGAGGGATACTAGCTGCCAGGTATCCCTGGCAACACCTGTGTTACTTGACAAGTTATTGCTAAACACCTAGGTGCAGAGGGATACTAGCTGCCAGGAATCCCTGGCAACAGCTCATTAATTAACTCAGTCTTGTAAGATGTGATTCACGGGGAGACTTTGATGAAGCGAGATGACGAACAGAGAGAAGGAAGGAAGGAGGGTAGGAAAGAGGGTAGGAAGGAGGGAAGGAAGAAGGGTAGGAAGGAGGGAAGGAAGAAGGGAAGGAAGAAGGGTAGGAAGGAGGGAAGGAAGGAGGGAAGGAAGGAGGGAAGGAAGGAGGGAAGGAAGGAGCGAACGAAGGAATGAAGGAAGGAGGGAAGGAAGGAGGGTAGGAAGGAGTGAAGGAAAGAGGGTAGGAAGGAGGTAAGGAAGGAGGGAAGGAAGGAGGAAAAGTAGGAGGGAAGGAAGGAGGAAAGGAAGGAGGGTAGGAAGGAGGGAAGGAAGGAGGGAAGGAAGGAGGGAAGGAAGGAGGGAAGGAAGGAGGGAAGGAAGGAGGGAAGGAAGGAGAGAAAGAAGGAAGGAAGGAAGGAGGGAGGGAGGGAAAGAAAAAGGGAAGGAAGGAGAGAAGGAAGGAGGGTAGGAAGGAGGGAAGGAAGGAGGGAAGGAAGGAGGGAAGGAAAAAGGGAAGAAAGGACGGAAGGAAGGAGGGTAGGAAAAAGGGAAGGAAGGAGGGTAGGAAAGAGGGTAGGAAGGAGGGAAGGAAGGAGGGTAGGAAGGAGGGTAGGAAGGAGGGAAGGAAGGAGGGAAGAAAGAAGGATAGGAAGGAGGGAAGGAAGGAGGGAAGAGAGGAGGGTAGAAGGGAGGGAAGGAAGGAGGGTAGGAAGGAGGGTAGGAAGGAGGGAAGGAAGGAGGGAAGGAAGGAGGGAAGAAAGGAGGATAGGAAGGAGGGAAGGAAGGAGGGAAGGGAGGAGGGTAGAAGGGAGGGAAGGAAGGAGGGAAAGAAGGAGGGAAGGAAGGAGGGTAGGAAGGAGGGAAGGAAGGAGGGAAGGAAGGAGGGAAGAAAGGAGGATAGGAAGGAGGGAAGGAAGGAGGGAAGGGAGGAGGGTAGAAAGGAGAGAAGGAAGGAGGGAAAGAAGGAGGGAAAGAAGGAGGGTAGGAAAGAGGGTAGGAAAAAGGGTAGAAAGGAGGGTAGAAAGGAGGGTAGGAAGGAGGGTAGGAAGGAGGGTAGGAAGGAGGGTAGGAAGGAGGGTAGGAAGGAAGGTAGGAAAGAGAGAAGGAAGGAGGGAAGGAAGGAGGGAAGGAAGGAGGGAAGGAAGAAGGGAAGGAAGGAGGGAAGGAATGAGGGTAGGAAAAAGAATAGGAAGGAGGGTAGGAAGGAGGAAAGGAAGGAGGGTAGGAAAGAGAGAAGGAAGGAGGGAAGGAAGGAGGGAAGGAAGAAGGGAAGGAAGGAGGGAAGGAAGGAGGGTAGGAAGGAGAGTAGGAAAGAGAGAAGGAAGGAGAGAAAGAAGGAGGGAAATAAGGAGGGAAGGAAGAAGGGAAGGAAGGAGAGTAGGAAAGAGAGAAGGAAGGAGGGGAGGAAGGAGGGTAGGAAGGAGGGTAGGAAAGAGAGAAGGAATGAGGGTAGGAAGGAGGATAGGAAGGAGGGTATGAAGGAGGGTAGGAAAGAGAGAAGGAAGGAGGGTAGGAAGGAGGGTAGGAAAGAGAGAAAGAAGGAGGGAAGGAAGGAGGAAAGGAAGGAGGGTAGGAAGGAGGGTAGGAAGGAGAGAGGGAAGGATGGAAGGATAGTTGTTAAAGTTATCAGGTGATGACACAGTGTCAAACTCTGTGTCATAAGTCATGATGACACTGTGTCAAACTCTGTGTCATAAGTCATGATGACACTGTGTCAAACTCTGTGTCATAAGTCATGATGACACTGTGTCAAGCTCTGTGTCATAAGTCATGATGACACTGTGTCAAACTCTGTGTCATAAGTCATGATGACACTGTGTCAAACTCTGTGTCATAAGTCATGATGACACTGTGTCAAGCTCTGTGTCATAAGTCATGATGACACTGTGTCAACTCTGTGTCATAAGTCATGATGACACTGTGTCAAGCTCTGTGTCATAAGTCATGATGACACTGTGTCAAACTCTGTGTCATAAGTCATGATGACACTGTGTCAAGCTCTGTGTCATAAGTCATGATGCCACTGTGTCAAACTCTGTGTCATAAGTCATGATGACACTGTGTCAAACTCTGTGTCATAAGTCATGATGACACTGTGTCAAACTCTGTGTCATAAGTCATGATGCCACTGTGTCAAACTTTGTGTCATAAGTCATGATGACACTGTGTCAAACTCTGTGTCATAAGTCATGATGCCACTGTGTCAAACTCTGTGTCATAAGTCATGATGACACTGTGTCAAACTCTGTGTCATAAGTCATGATGACACTGTGTCAAACTCTGTGTCATAAGTCATGATGCCACTGTGTCAAACTCTGTGTCATAAGTCATGATGACACTGTGTCAAACTCTGTGTCATAAGTCATGATGCCACTGTGTCAAACTCTGTGTCATAAGTCATGATAACACTGTGTCAAGCTCTGTGTCATAAGTCATCATAACACTGTGTCAACCTCTGTGTCATAAGTCATGATGACAGTGTCAAGCTCTGTGTCACAAGTCATGATGACACTGTGTCAAGCTCTGTGTCATAAGTCATGATGACACTGTGTCAAACTCTGTGCCATAAGTCATGATGACACCGTGTCAAACTCTGTGTCATAAGTCATGATGACACTGTGTCAAACTTTGTGTCATAATTCATGATGACACTGTGTCAAACTCTGTGTCATAAGTCATGATGACACAGTGTCAAACTCTGTGTTATAAGTCATGATAACCAGTGTCAAACTCTGTGTCATAAGTCATGATGACAATGTGTCAAACTCTGTGTTATAAGTCATGATGACACTGTGTCAAACTCTGTGTCATAAGTCATGATGACACTGTGCCAAACTCTGTGTCATAAGTCATGATGACACAGTGTCAAACTCTGTGTCATAAGTCATGATGACACAGTGTCAAGCTCTGTGTCATAAGTCATGATGACACAGTGTCAAGCTCAGTGTCATAAGTCATGATGACACAGTGTCAAACTCTGTGTCATAAGTCATGATGACACTGTGTCAAACTCTGTGTCATAAGTCATGATGACACTGTGTCAAACTCTGTGTCATAAGTCATGATGACACTGTGTCAAACTCTGTGTCATAAGTCATGATGACACTGTGTCAAACTCTGTGTCATAAGTCATGATGACACTGTGTCAAACTCTGTGTCATAAGTCATGATGACACTGTGTCAAACTCTGTGTCATAAGTCATGATGACACTGTGTCAAACTCTGTGTCATAAGTCATGATGGCACTGTGTCAAACTCTGTGTCATAAGTCATGATGACACTGTGTCAAGCTCTGTGTCATAAGCCATGATGACACTGTGTCAAACTCTGTGTCATAAGTCATGATGACACAGTGTCAAACTCTGTGTCATAAGCCATAATGACACAGTGTCAAGCTCTGTGTAATAAGTCATGATGACACTGTGTCAAACTCTGTCATAAGTCATGATGACATAGTGTCAAACTGTCATAAGTCATGATGACACAGTGTCAAGCTCTGTATCATAAGTCATGCTGATACAGTGTCAGACTCTGTGTCATAACTCATGATGACACAGTGTCAAGCTCTGTGTCATAAGTCATGATGACACTGTGTCAAACTCTGTGTCGTAAGTCATGATGACACTGTGTCAAACTCTGTGTCGTAAGTCATGATGACACTGTGTCAAACTCTGTGTCATAAGTCATGATAACCAGTGTCAAACTCTGTGTCATAAGTCATGATGACACTATGTCAAACTCTGTGTCGTAAGTCATGATGACACTGTGTCAAACTATGTGTCATAAGTCATGATGACACTGTGTCAAACTCAGTGTCATAAGTCATGATGACACTGTGTCAAACTCTGTGTCATAAGTCATGACGACACTGTGTCAAACTCTGTGTCATAAGTCATGATGACACTGTGTCAAGCTCTGTGTCATAAGCCATGATGACACTGTGTCAAACTCTGTGTCATAAGTCATGATGACACTGTGTCAAACTCTGTGTCATAAGTCATGATGACACTGTGCCAAACTCTGTGTTATAAGTCATAATAACCAGTGTCAAACTCTGTGTCATAAGTCATGATGACACAGTGTCAAACTCTGTGTCATAAGTCATGATGACACTGTGTCAAACTCTGTGTCATAAGTCATGATGACACACAGTCAAACTCTGTGTCATAAGTCATGATGACATAGTGTCAATCTCTGTGTCATAAGTAATGCTGATACAGTGTCAGACTCTGTGTCATAACTCATGATGACACTGTGTCAAGCTCTGTGTCATAAGTCATGATGACACTGTGTCAAACTCTGTGTCGTAAGTCATGATGACACTGTGTCAAACTCTGTGTCATAAGTCATGATAACCAGTGTTAAACTCTGAGTCATAAGTCATGATGACACTGTGTCAAACTCTGTGTCGTAAGTCATGATGACACTGTGTCAAACTCTGTGTCATAAGTCATGATGACACTGTGTCATACTCTGTGTCATAAGTCATGATGACACTGTGTCAAACTCTGTGTCATAAGTTATGACGACACTGTGTCAAACTCTGTGTCATAAATCATGATGACACTGTGTCAAGCTCTGTGTCATAAGCCATGATGACACTGTGTCAAACTCTGTGTCATAAGTCATGATGACACAGTGTCAAACTCTGTGTCATAAGTCATGATGACACTGTGCCAAACTCTGTGTTATTAGTCATGATAACCAGTGTCAAACTCTGTGTCATAAGTCATGATGACACTGTGTCAAACTCTGTGTTATAAGTCATGATGACACTGTGTCAAACTCTGTGTCATAAGTCATGATGACACTGTGTCTAACTATGTGTCATAAGTCATGACACAGTGTCAAGCTCTGTGTCATAAGTCATGATGACACAATGTCGAACTCTGTGTCATAAGTCATGATGACACAATGTCAAACTCTGTGTCATAAGTCATAATGACACAGTGTCAAGCTCTGTGTCATAAGTCATGATGACACTGTGTCAAACTCTGTGTCATAAGTCATGATGACACAGTGTCAAACTCTGTGTCATAAGTCATGATGACACTGTGTCAAACTCTGTGTCATAAGTCATGATGACACTGTGTCAAACTCTGTGTCATAAGTTATGATAACAAAGTATCAAACTCTGTGTCATAAGTCATGATGACACTGTGTCAAACTCTGTGTCATAAGTCATGATGACACTGTGTCAAGCTCTGTGTCATAACCCATGATGACTCTGTGTCAAACTCTGTGTCATAAGTCATGATGACACAGTGTCAAACTCTGTGTCATAAGTCATGATGACACTGTGTCAAACTCTGTGTTATAAGTCATGATAACCAGTGTCAAACTCTGTGTCATAAGTCATGATGACACTGTGCCAAACTCTGTGTCATAAGTCATGATGACACAGTGTCAAGCTCTGTGTCATAAGTCATGATGACACAGTATTAAACTCTGTGTCATAAGTCATGATGACACAGTGTCAAACTCTGTGTCATAAGTCATAATGACACAGTGTCAAGCTCTGTGTCATAAGTCATGATGACACTGTGTCAAACTCTGTGTCATAAGTCATGATGACAGTGTCAAACTCTGTGTCATAAGTCATGATGGCACAGTGTCAAGCTCTGTGTCATAAGTCATGCTGATACAGTGTCAAACTATGTGTCATAAGTCATGATGACATAGTGTCAAGCTCTTTGTCATAAGTCATGATGACACAGTGTCAAACTCTGTGTCGTAAGTCATAACGATACAGTGTCAAGCTCTGTGTCATAAGTCATGATGACACTGTGTCAAACTCTGTGTCATAAGTCATAATGGTACAGTGTCAAGCTCTGTGTCATAAGTCATAATGATACAGTGTCAAGCTATGTGTCATAAGTCATAATGACACACTATCAAACTCTGTGTCATAAGTCATAATGACACAGTGTCAAGCTCTGTGTCATAAGTCATAATGACACAGTGTCAAACTCTGTGTCATAAGTCATAATGACAGTGTCAAGCTCTGTGTCATAAGTCATAATGACACAGTGTCAATCTCTGTGTCATAAGTCATAATGACACAGTGTCAAGGTCTGTGTCATAAGCCATGATGACACAGTGTCAAACTCTGTGTCATAAGTCATAATGACACAGTGTCAAACTCTGTGTCATAAGTCATAATGACACAGTGTCAAACTCTGTGTCATAAGTCATAATGGTACAGTGTCAAACTCTGTGTCATAAGTCATAATGATACAGTGTCAAGCTCTGTGTCATAAGTCATGATGACACAGTGTCAAACTCTGTGTCATAAGTCATAATGATACAGTGTCAAGCTCTGTGTCATAAGTCATAATGACACAGTGTCAAACTCTGTGTCATAAGTCATAATGGCACAGTGTCAAACTCTGTGTCATAAGTCATAATGACACAGTGTCAAACTCTGTGTCATAAGTCATAATGACACTGTGTCAAGCTCTGTGTCATAAGTCATGATGACACTGTGTCAAGCTCTATGTCATAAGTTTGGTTTAATTCTCTACGACTCTAAGTATCAAGTTAACTTGGTTAAAACACTCATGTTAAATTTTATACAATTTTGAAAAATGTTTCTAGACATAAAAAAATTTTAAATTCTCTCCAAAATGGAAGGAAAAATTTGGAGCAGAAATTCCCGGCGTTTTAGAGGTAGTGAAGAGAGAATTTAATTCCGCTTCTGAACGATAATAAAAGATTTTCTGTAATTTTCTTACTCAGCCGCAAGTGTATGTGCAACACCTGTGTTGCAACACATACAGCACCTGTGTTGCTACACCTGCCATACCTCTGTTGCTACTCCTACAACACCTGTGTTGATACACCTGCAACACCTGTGTTGATACACCTGCAACACCTGTGTTGATACACCTGCAACACCTTTGATGCTACACCTGCAACACCTTTGATGCTACACCTGCAACATCTTTGTTGCTACACGTGCAACACCTGTGTTGCTACACCTGCGTTGCTATATCTGCAGCACTTGTGTTGCTACACCTGCAACACCTGTGTTGCTACACCTGCAACACCTTTGATGCTACACCTGCAACATCTGTGTTGCTACACGTGCAACACCTGCGTTGCTATATCTGCAGCACTTGTGTTGCTACACCTGCAACACCTGTGTTGCTACACCTGCAACACCTGTGTTGCTACACCTGCAACACCTGTGTTGCTACACCTGCAACACCTGTGCTGCTACACCTGCGTTGCTATATCTGCACCACCTGTGTTGCTACACCTGCAACACCTGTGTTGCTACACCTGAACACCTGTGTTATTACTCCTGCAACACCTCTGTTGCTACACCTGCAACACCTGTGCTGCTACACCTGCGTTGCTATATCTGCACCACCTGTGTTGCTACACCTGCAACACCTGTGTTGCTACACCTGAACACCTGTGTTATTACTCCTGCAACACCTCTGTTGCTACACCTGCAACATCTGTGTTGATGCACCTGCAACACATGTGTTGATACACCTGCAACACCTGTGTTATCACTCCTGCAACACCTCTGTTGCTACACCTGCAACACCTGTGTTGATGCACCTGCAACACATGTGTTGATACACCTGCAACACCTGTGTTGCTACACCTGCAACACCTGTGCTGCTACACCTGCGTTGCTATATCTGCACCACCTGTGTTGCTACACCTGCAACACCTGTGTTGCTACACCTGAACACCTGTGTTATTACTCCTGCAACACCTCTGTTGCTACACCTGCAACATCTGTGTTGATGCACCTGCAACACATGTGTTGATACACCTGCAACACCTGTGTTATCACTCCTGCAACACCTCTGTTGCTACACCTGCAACACCTGTGTTGATGCACCTGCAACACATGTGTTGATACACCTGCAACACCTGTGTTGCTGCACCTACAACACCTGTGTTGCTTCACTTGTGTTGCTATACCTGCAACACCTGTGTTTGTACACCTGCAACACCTGTCTTGCTACACCTGCAACACCTGTGTTGCTACATCTACAACACGTGTGTTACTGTACCTGCAACACCTGTGTTGCTACATCTGTGTTGCTGTACCTGCTACATCTGCGTTGCTGTACCTGCAACACCTGTGTTGCTACACCTGCAACACCTGTGTTGCTACTACTGCAACACCTGTGTTGTCTACACCTGTGTTGCTGTACCTGCAACACCTGTGTTGCTACACCTGCAACACCTGTGTTGTCTACACCTGTGTTGCTGTACCTGCAACACCTGTGTTGCTGCACCTGCAACACCTGTGTTGCTGCACCTGCAACACTTGTGTTGCTACTCCTGCAACACCTGTACTGCTACACCTGCAACGTCTGTGTTGCTACACCTGCAACGTCTGTGTTGCTACACCTGCAACACCTGTGTTGCTACACCTGCAACACCTGTATTGCTACACCTGCAACACCTGTGTTGCTACACCTGCAACACCTGTGTTGCTACACCTGCAACACCTGTGTTGCTACACCTGCAACACCTGTGTTGCTACACCTGCAACACCTGTGTTGCTACACCTGCAACACCTGTGTTGCTACACCTGTAACACCTGTGTTGCTACACCTGCAACACCTGTGTTGCTACACCTGCAACACCTGTGTTGCTACACCTGCAACACCTGTGTTGCTACACCTGCAACACCTGTGTTGCTACACCTGCAACACCTGTGTTGCTACACCTGGGTGTTTTCTTACACCAGTATAATTGAGTAACTCTGTATGACACGCTCCCTTCAGGGCATATCTCAATATGTCTCAGACACCCCCCCCCCTCCTCCCCCCGATCACGCTATGGCGTCAATTCCAATTCCTCGGATCAAGACTGCATCAAGATTCGATTTTTATATCTTCTCAGTCGAGTAACTGAAATGTGGAGTTAGATATCCTTAGAGTTTAAGACTCTAGCACCCATTATTTTTTTGGGGGGGTATCTTATCTAGTATACACATAAAGGACAGTATATGTACGTATAACATGTACTTGAGGAGCTTGTTACAGTTATAGACGCCATTTGTTACAACTTGTAGTTACTTGGAAGTAGTTAACACTGATTTATATCGAGATATTTACCAGTGTCAACTTGTGTTTATCTTAGTTTGAGGAATAATATCTAAATGTTACTTGTTGTGTAAGTCTGTCAGAGAGTCATCACTGTTGACACCGTGTCAAGCTCTGTGTCATAAGTCATGATGTTAGAGTCATCACTGTTGACACCGTGTCAAGCTCTGTATCATAAGTCATGATGTTAGAGTCATCACTGTTGACACCGTGTCAAGCTCTGTGTCATAAATCATGTTGTTAGAGTCATCACTGTTGACACTGTGTCAAGCTCTGTGTCATAAGCCATGATGGTAGAGTCATCACTGTTGACACTGTGTCAAGCTCTGTGTCATAAGTCATGATGGTAGAGTCATCACTGTTGACACCGTGTCAAGCTCTGTGTCATAAGTCATGATGTTAGAGTCATCACTGTTGACACTGTGTCAAGCTCTGTGTCATAAGTCATGATGGTAGAGTCATCACTGTTGACACAATGTCAAGCTGTGTCATAAGTCATGATGGTAGAGTCATCACTGTTGACACTGTGTCAAGCTCTGTGTCATAAGTCATGATGGTAGAGTCATCACTGTTGACACAATGTCAAGCTGTGTCATAAGTCATGATGGTAGAGTCATCACTGTTGACACTGTGTCAAGCTCTGTGTCATAAGTCATGATGGTAGAGTCATCACTGTTGACACTGTGTCAAGCTCTGTGTCATAAGTCATGATGGTAGAGTCATCACTGTTGACACAATGTTAAGCTCTGTGTCATAAGTCATGATGGTAGAGTCATCACTGTTGACACTGTGTCAAGCTCTGTGTCATAAGTCATGATGGTAGAGTCATCACTGTTGACACAATGTTAAGCTTTGTGTCATAAGTCATGATGGTAGAGTCATCACTGTTGACACTGTGTCAAGCTCTGTGTCATAAGTAATGTTGTTAGAGTTATCACTGTTGACACTGTGTCAAGCTCTATGTCATAAGTCATGTTGTTAGAGTCATCACTGTTGACACTGTGTCAATCTCTGTGTCATAAGTCATGTTGTTAGTCGTCACTGTTGACACTGTGTCAAGCTCTGTGTCATAAGTCATGATGGTAGAGTCATCACTGTTGACACTGTGTCAAGCTCTGTGTCATAAGTCATTATGATTGAGTCATCACTGTTGACACAATGTCAAGCTCTGTGTCATAAGTCATGATGTTAGAGTCATCACTGTTGACACTGTGTGAAGCTCTGTGTCATAAGTCATGTTGTTAGAGTCATCACTGTTGACACTGTGTCAAGCTCTGAGTCATAAGTCATGTTGTTAGAGTCATCACTGTTGACACTGTGTCAAGCTCTGTGTCATAAGTCATGTTGTTAGAGTCATCACTGTTGACACTGTGTCAAGCTCTGTGTCATAAGTCATGATGTTAGAGTCATCACTGTTGACACCGTGTCAAGCTCTGTGTCATAAGTCATGTTGTTAGAGTCATCACTGTTGACACTGTGTCAAGCTCTGAGTCATAAGTCATGTTGTTAGAGTCATCACTGTTGACACTGTGTCAAGCTCTTTGTGTGTGTTGCTTCACCTCTTTATGTGTGTTGCTTGATCAGCGTGTGTTGCATCATCAGCGTGTGTTGCATCATCAGCGTGTGTTGCATCATCAGTGTGTGTTGCTTCATCAGCGTGTGTTGCATCATCAGCGTGTGTTGCTTCATCAGCGTGTGTTGCATCATCAGCGTGTGTTGCATCATCAGCGTGTGTTGCATCATCAGCGTGTGTTGCATCATCAGCGTGTGTTGCATCATCAGCGTGTGTTGCATCATCAGCGTGTGTTGCATCATCAGCGTGTGTTGCATCATCAGCGTGTGTTGCATCATCAGCGTGTGTTGCTTCATCAGCGTGTGTTGCATCATCAGCGTGTGTTGCTTCATCAGCGTGTGTTGCATCATCAGCGTGTGTTGCTTCATCAGCGTGTGTTGCATCATCAGCGTGTGTTGCTTCATCAGCGTGTGTTGCATCATCAGCGTGTGTTGCATCATCAGCGTGTGTTGCATCATCAGCGTGTGTTGCATCATCAGCGTGTGTTGCATCATCAGCGTGTGTTGCATCATCAGCGTGTGTTGCATCATCAGCGTGTGTTGCATCATCAGCGTGTGTTGCTTCATCAGCGTGTGTTGCATCATCAGCGTGTGTTGCATCATCAGCGTGTGTTGCATCATCAGCGTGTGTTGCATCATCAGCGTGTGTTGCTTCATCAGCGTGTGTTGCTTCATCAGCGTGTGTTGCATCATCAGCGTGTGTTGCTTGATCAGCGTGTGTTGCATCATCAGCGTGTGTTGCATCATCAGCGTGTGTTGCATCATCAGCGTGTGTTGCATCATCAGCGTGTGTTGCTTCATCAGCGTGTGTTGCATCATCAGCGTGTGTTGCATCATCAGCGTGTGTTGCTTGATCAGCGTGTGTTGCTTGATCAGCGTGTGTTGCTTCATCAGCGTGTGTTGCATCATCAGCGTGTGTTGCATCATCAGCGTGTGTTGCTTGATCAGCGTGTGTTGCATCATCAGCGTGTGTTGCATCATCAGCGTGTGTTGCTTCATCAGCGTGTGTTGCTTGATCAGCGTGTGTTGCTTCATCAGCGTGTGTTGCTTCATCAGCGTGTGTTGCATCATCAGCGTGTGTTGCATCATCAGCGTGTGTTGCATCATCAGCGTGTGTTGCTTCATCAGCGTGTGTTGCTTGATCAGCGTGTGTTGCTTCATCAGCGTGTGTTGCTTCATCAGCGTGTGTTGCTTCATCAGTGTGTGTTGCATCATCAGCGTGTGTTGCTTCATCAGCGTGTGTTGCTTCATCAGTGTGTGTTGCATCATCAGCGTGTGTTGCATCATCAGCGTGTGTTGCTTCATCAGCGTGTGTTGCTTCATCAATGTGTGTTGCTTCATCAGCGTGTGTTGCTTCATCAGTGTGTGTTGCTTCATCAGCGTGTGTTGCTTCATCAGCGTGTGTTGCTTCATCAGCGTGTGTTGCTTCATCAGTGTGTGTTGCTTCATCAGCGTGTGTTGCTTCATCAGCGTGTGTTGCTTCATCAGCGTGTGTTGCTTCATCAGTGTGTGTTGCATCATCAGCGTGTGTTGCATCATCAGCGTGTGTTGCTTCATCAGCGTGTGTTGCTTCATCAGCGTGTGTTGCTTCATCAGCGTGTGTTGCTTCATCAGTGTGTGTTGCATCATCAGCGTGTGTTGCATCATCAGCGTGTGTTGCATCATCAGTGTGTGTTGCATCATCAGCGTGTGTTGCATCATCAGTGTGTGTTGCTTCATCAGCGTGTGTTGCATCATCAGCGTGTGTTGCATCATCAGCGTGTGTTGCATCATCAGTGTGTGTTGCTTCATCAGCGTGTGTTGCATCATCAGCGTGTGTTGCATCATCAGCGTGTGTTGCATCATCAGTGTGTGTTGCTTCATCAGCGTGTGTTGCATCATCAGTGTGTGTTGCTTCATCAGCGTGTGTTGCATCATCAGCGTGTGTTGCATCATCAGCGTGTGTTGCATCATCAGTGTGTGTTGCTTCATCAGCGTGTGTTGCATCATCAGCGTGTGTTCCATCATCAGCGTGTGTTGCATCATCAGCGTGTGTTGCATCATCAGTGTGTGTTGCTTCATCAGCGTGTGTTGCATCATCAGCGTGTGTTGCATCATCAGCGTGTGTTGCATCATCAGCGTGTGTTGCATCATCAGCGTGTGTTGCATCATCAGCGTGTGTTGCATCATCAGCGTGTGTTGCATCATCAGTGTGTGTTGCTTCATCAGCGTGTGTTGCATCATCAGCGTGTGTTGCATCATCAGCGTGTGTTGCATCATCAGCGTGTGTTGCTTCCTCAGCGTGTGTTGCATCATCAGCGTGTGTTGCATCATCAGCGTGTGTTGCATCATCAGCGTGTGTTGCTTCATCAGCGTGTGTTGCATCATCAGCGTGTGTTGCATCATCAGCGTGTGTTGCTTCATCAGCGTGTGTTGCTTCATCAGCGTGTGTTGCTTCATCAGCGTGTGTTGCATCATCAGCGTGTGTTGCATCATCAGCGTGTGTTGCTTCATCAGCGTGTGTTGCATCATCAGCGTGTGTTGCATCATCAGCGTGTGTTGCTTCATCAGCGTGTGTTGCATCATCAGCGTGTGTTGCATCATCAGCGTGTGTTGCATCATCAGTGTGTGTTGCTTCATCAGCGTGTGTTGCATCATCAGCGTGTGTTGCATCATCAGCGTGTGTTGCTTCATCAGCGTGTGTTGCATCATCAGCGTGTGTTGCATCATCAGCGTGTGTTGCATCATCAGCGTGTGTTGCATCATCAGCGTGTGTTGCATCATCAGCGTGTGTTGCTTCATCAGCGTGTGTTGCATCATCAGCGTGTGTTGCATCATCAGCGTGTGTTGCTTCATCAGCGTGTGTTGCATCATCAACTTGTGTTGCAGTGTGTGTTGCTTCATCAGCGTGTGTTGCTTCATCAGCGTGTGTTGCATCATCAGCGTGTGTTGCATCATCAGCGTGTGTTGCTTCATCAGCGTGTGTTGCTTCATCAGCGTGTGTTGCTTCATCAGCGTGTGTTGCTTCATCAGCGTGTGTTGCTTCATCAGTGTGTGTTGCATCATCAGCGTGTGTTGCTTCATCAGCCTGTGTTGCTTCATCAGCGTGTGTTGCATCATCAGCGTGTGTTGCATCATCAGCGTGTGTTGCATCATCAGCGTGTGAGTGTTGATTGCTACATCAATGTGTGTGCCGTCCTTCACTCTTGTTGTCCTCCTGACGTGGCTATATAACAACCTTGTGTCAGATTCTATCTTTCCATGCTATATTATTCTTTAATTCATGTTGAGCCTCTCGTCTCAGCCATGCATATTCATTTCTAGTTCTTCTGCTCAATTCCTTGTTTTCCTGAGTTATTAGCCGTCTATTTTCCCACACTGCCACATTTAGTTTAGGCCTCTCAACAACTCTGGGTCAGCCATGGGCTCGCTATATACTTCTCATCTGCCTCTCTGCACGTTGTGGCCTTGTGTTCCATCATTCCCTTGACTGTCTTTTCCTTTAGTTCTCTTCCCCACTGAACCTCATACAGAAATTGAATTATACCTGAATGGTCACAACTATCGATGGACCCTTCAAATGCAGTACCCATTTATGTCAGAACCACTCAGGATGAATAAGATTTCAGCTTTGCTGGTTCCTTTCCTTTATCTGGTTGTGTCCCTAACATGTTGGTACATGAGGTTTTCCAGTACCACCTCCATCATCTTGGCTCTCCACGTTTCTAATCCCCCCATGTGACTCCATGTCTTCCCAGTCAATCTCCTTGTAGTTGAAATTCCCCATGACAAGTAACTATGTGCTGCCCATGTAGAGTCCTTATGGACACATCACCTAGTGTGTCCACCATCGCTCTGTTGCTCTAATCATATTTTTGTCCTCGTCTCATGTTGTTTAGTGGTGGGTTGTAAATCACTGCTACCACCGCCTTGGCACCCCCAGTCAGATATGTTTCTACTATGTAGTCATCTGCTTCTCCTTTTTCATTCCTCCCATCTCAAAACTCCTCAGGATCTGATAATAAGTCGGGAAGATCGCATCTGTTATCATCTCCATAATTTTTCTCCGTGAGCGTTACAATGTCTGGGGATACTTCCATTCGTTCATGCCACTCCACACTAATATTTGTTATTCCATCTGCATTGCGTGCGTGTGTGTGTGTGTGTGTGTGTGTGTGTGTGTGTGTGTGTGTGTGTGTGTGTGTGTGTGTGTGTGTATGTGTGTGTGTCAATTCACCTATTTATTGAGTACACACATAACTAAACATTAATTACCTTAGACAGAACTGACACTTCTCTCAACTTAACCACCACCACCGAGCCACAAGACCCGCCCCGGGTGCTGGCTTGTCAAGCCACCTAAAAATCCCAGTCTATAACTTCTAGCTTGCGCAATATTTATGATCGCAACTTTAGTAAAGTGTTGCACAAAGTTGCTTATAAGTTATACTTTTTGAGTTGAAGCAGCAGTGTGCAAGAAAATGTATTATTTACTGCCTCTACTACCAGTTTTACCGTATATGTTTATATATATATATATATATATATATATATATATATATATATATATATATATATATATATATATATATATATATATATATATATATTTATATATTTATATATATGTAAAGTGGTCACTTTATTAAGTACACCTGTACACCAGCTTGTTAATGCAAATATCTAATCATTCAATCACGTGGCAATATCTTCAGTGCCTAACAGCATCCAGACATGGTCACGATATTCAACTGTTGTTCAGAATGAACATCAGAATGGTTAAGAAATGTGAAGTAAGTGACTGAGTAAGGAATGATTGTTGGTGCCAGACGGGATGGTCAGAATATCTCAGAAACTGCTGATCTGGTATTTTCACGCACAACAGTCTCCAGAGTTTACAGAAAACAGTCAAAAATTCAAAACATCAAATAAGCGGCAGTTCTGAGGGCGATTACGTCTTGATAATGGAAACTCTCGTATGAGGGTGACCAGACTGGTTCAAGGTGACAGCAATGTGAGAGTCACTCAAATAACCACACATTATAACAGTGGTATGCTAAAGAGTACCTCTCAACGCACACTGTCATAGCTTGAAGTAGATGGTCAGCAGCAGAAAACCTCACCGGGTTTCACTCCTGTCAGCTAATAACAGGAAACTGAGGCTACGGAAGACACAGACTTAACAGACTTGGACAGATGAAGACTGGAGAAACATGACCTTGTCTGACAAATCGTAATTTATGCTGCTACGTGCAGGTGGTAGGGTTAGAATTAGGCATAAACCTGTACTATGTGCTGATACGAGAGATTCGCAGATTGGATGTGTAGCGGACAAATCTGCAGCATCTGTGATGCTGTTATGTCAACATGAACCAGAATCTCTAAACAATGTTTCCGGCACACCTTACTGAATCCATTCTATGAAGAATTCGGGACGTTCTTGGGGCTCATTAAAGCCCTACCCAGTACTAGGATGGTGTACTTAATAAAGTGGCCACTGTGTGCATAAGCAATACAACCAAACTTTCGCCATTTTCAAATTTAAAAGCAACAGTGAAAATAAGATAAAATAAGACTTATAAAAGCTGAATATGACCTCACATTGACTTTACATATGAATTTACATTTAACTTCGCATGACTTTACATATGATCTCACATATAACATTACACATGACTTTACATATGACCTCACATACGACCTCACGTATGACCTCACATACAACCTCACATGTGACATCAAACATGACCTCACACATGACCTCACACATGACCTCACATATGACCTCACATATGACCACACATGACCTTACACAACACCTCACATATGACCTCATATGACCTCACATATTACCTCACATACGATCTCACATATGACCTCTCATACGATCTCATATGACCTCACATATGACCTCACGTATGACCTCACATATGACCTCAATTGACCTCATATGGCATCGCACATGACCTCCATATGACCTCACATATGACAACACACATGACCTCACATATGACCTCACATATAACTTCACATTTAACCCCAGTCACTGAACGTGAGAACGTAGTGAAGGTTTAGTCACATGTAATATTTTTCAAGAGCGACAGGTCAAACATAGTTGATAATCTTCACAAATTCTATTATTTATAAATGATTCTAATTTATATAACCCTGAACTAATATTGGTATTGAAATCAATACGAATATTAGACTCGACTGCATAGACAGAGTATTAGACTCGTGTCCAGTTCTAATGCTATATTTATGTGGTTGTAATCTTAGTTTGAGGTTTTTTCCAGTTTGACCATAATAAACTTTATTGCATTTTGTACAGGGAATCTTGAACTGTAGAAGGAGAGGGTCAATGTCCCAACAGTCTAGTCCCAGATCAGTTCTCCTGGTGGATCAAGGCCTAATCAACCAGGTTGTTACTTCTGGCTGCGCACAGTCTGACGTACAAACCACTCTCCTGCAGGTCAGGAACTGATGTGAGGAGCTGGTCCAGTTCCTTCTTAAAGACACCAGAGGGAGAGTGTTGAAGAGTCGGAGACCTCTGACATTTAAAGAGTTCTCTCTTAGTGTACTCGTCGCTGCCCTGCCTTTAACTGGAGATAGGTTGCACCGTCTGCCAAATTACTTTCACGTGGAGTGACTGCAGTGTGCAGGCTAGGAATTAGTCCCTCTAGGATTTTTTCATGTGTAAATTATGATGTACTTTTCTCTCTTACGTTTCAAGGAATACAGTTGCAGAGATTTCTGACGTTCCCAGTAGTTTAGTTGTTTGACTGTATACTGGCAATGAAAGCTCTTTGAATTGCATGTGACTGGCAGTAACAGCCTGGTTGATCAGGCCCTGATTTACCGAGAGTTCTGGTCATGGACCGGGTTCCAAGAGATTTGACCCCCGGAACACCCTCCAGGTAGACTCCGGGTAATTTTTCCAGCTTAGCAATATGGTTTGCCTTTAAGGTGGCTGTCAGTATACAGCAGTACTCCAGCCTGGAGAGAACAAGTGACTTGAAGAGTATCATCAGTGACTCAGCATCTCTTGTCTTGAAAGTACTAGTTATCCAGCTTATTGTTTTCCTCGCGGTAGCAACAGCAACATTGTTGGGATCCTTGAATGTGAGATCTGACAACATCACTTCCAAATCTAGCGCAGCGAACTTTTTCTCTGCTGAACGATTACAGTTTATCGTGTACTTGGTTAGTCTTTATTTCCACTAGTCTTCCAAAGAGGGCAACTGAAATTTATCCTTATTGAACATCATATTTTTGCCTGAGGCTCACTGCAACGTTGAAACAGCAACACTTGATTTATAACCTCATAAAGATTCACTGTCTTCCACGGACGTCTCTGTCACTGATATTCTGGTGTCATCAGTAGAGGATGTTATGGCGCTATGATTTGTGTTTTTGTCTATGTCGGACATGAAAATAAGAAGCAGAAGTAGAGCAATACTGGGATGCCTTTTTAAGTTCACTGAGATATAGGGTACTGGTGTTACACAATACTGGGATGCCTTTTTAAGTTCACTGAGATATAGGGTACTGGTGTTACACAATACTGGGATGCCTTTTTTAAGTTCACTGAGATATAGGGTACTGGTGTTACACAATACTGGGATGTCATTTTTAAGTTCACTGAGATATAGGGTACTGGTGTTACACAATACTGGGATGCCTTTTTTAAGTTCACTGAGATATAGGGTACTGGTGTTACACAATACTGGGATGCCTTTTTTTAAGTTCACTGAGATATAGGGTACTGGTGTTACACAATACTGGGATGCCTTTTTAAGTTCACTGAGATATAGGGTACTGGTGTTACACAATACTGGGATGTCTTTTTTAAGTTCACTGAGATATAGGGTACTGGTGTTACACAATACTGGGATGTCTTTTTTAAGTTCACTGAGATATAGGGTACTGGTGTTACACAATACTGGGATGCCTTTTTAAGTTCACTGAGATATAGGGTACTGGTGTTACACAATACTGGGATGTCTTTTTTAAGTTCACTGAGATATAGGGTACTGGTGTTACACAATACTGGGATGTCTTTTTTAAGTTCACTGAGATATAGGGTACTGGTGTTACACAATACTGGGATGTCATTTTTAAGTTCACTGAGGTATAGGGTACTGGTGTTACACAATACTGGGATGTCTTTTTTAAGTTCACTGAGGTATAGGGTACTGGTGTTACACAATACTGGGATGTCTTTTTTAAGTTCATTGAGGTATAGGGTACTGGTGTTACACAATACTGGGATGCCTTTTTAAGTTCACTGAGATATAGGGTACTGGTGTTACACAATACTGGGATGTCTTTTTTAAGTTCACTGAGATATAGGGTACTGGTGTTACACAATACTGGGATGTCTTTTTTAAGTTCACTGAGGTATAGGGTACTGGTGTTACACAATACTGGGATGTCTTTTTTAAGTTCACTGAGGTATAGGGTACTGGTGTTACACAATACTGGGATGTCTTTTTTAAGTTCATTGAGGTATAGGGTACTGGTGTTACACAATACTGGGATGCCTTTTTAAGTTCACTGAGATATAGGGTACTGGTGTTACACAATACTGGGATGTCTTTTTTAAGTTCACTGAGGTATAGGGTACTGGTGTTACACAATACTGGGATGTCTTTTTTAAGTTCATTGAGGTATAGGGTACTGGTGTTACACAATACTGGGATGTCTTTTTTAAGTTCACTGAGGTATAGGGTACTGGTGTTACACAATACTGGGATGTCTTTTTTAAGTTCATTGAGGTATAGGGTACTGGTGTTACACAATACTGGGATGTCTTTTTTAAGTTCACTGAGGTATAGGGTACTGGTGTTACACAATACTGGGATGTCTTTTTTAAGTTCATTGAGGTATAGGGTACTGGTGTTACACAATACTGGGATGCCTTTTTTAAGTTCACTGAGGTATAGGGTACTGGTGTTACACAATACTGGGATGTCTTTTTTAAGTTCATTGAGGTATAGGGTACTGGTGTTACACAATACTGGGATGTCTTTTTTAAGTTCATTGAGGTATAGGGTACTGGTGTTACACAAAACATCAAGTCAGTTAAATTGCAGCAAGGAAATAGGCTGGTTGTTGCACTGTCCAGGTGTCATGGTTGACACGAGAAGCCAATTACTTTTAGTGAAGGTGCACTCCCCTGACAGGTAATCGCACACCTGTCCTCGTTGATCACTGCTTGAGATTGAAAGTGAAGAAGCACTGCCATCAGTTTCACTGTTCAGATTCTAAGAAAATATTTAGCTTTCTTGTTGTTTCTTAGGCATATTTTGAGAGGTCAGAGGTAAACAGTGAGAGTAGAGGTTCAAGATGTGCTCAGAAAAATGGTAGTTACTGGTGCGATGTAAGTTCAACGACAGGTTGAAGATGGAGGTTCAGAGGGCGTGAAGCAGGTTTAATGACAGGTGTTGAACATGGAGGTTCAAAGGGTGTGAAGCAGGTTCAATGAGAGGTGTTGAACATGGAGGTTCAAAGGGTGTGAAGCAGGTTCAATGAGAGGTGATGAACATGGAGGTTCAGAGGGTGTGAAGCAGGTTCAATGACAGGTGTTGAACATGGAGGTTCAGAGGGTGTGAAGCAGGTTCAATGAGAGGTGTTGAACATGAAGGTTCAGAGGGTGTGAAGCAGGTTCAATGAGAGGTGTTGAACATGGAGGTTCAGAGGGTGTAAAGCAGGTTCGATGAGAGGTGTTGAATATGGAGGACCATAGAGTGTTTAGGGCGTCAGCGCCCCCGCCGCCCGATCCATGACTAGGCCTCGTGGTGAATCAGGAACTGATCACTCAGGTTATTACTGCCGGCTGCACACAATCCAGCGTACGAACCACAGCTGAGCTGATCAGCTTCTGATTTTGGGTGTCTGTTCAATTCCTTCTTGAAGACAGCCAGGGTTCTTAAAGACAGCCAAGTGTCTAGAAGACAGGTAATCCCCATTATGTTTGCTGAGAGGCAGTTGAATAGTCTTAGGTTCCAGACACTTATTGTGTTATCTCGTAGTGTACTCATGGCGCCCCTGCTTTTCATTGGAAGTATGTTGCACTTCATGCCGTGGGTTACTAGCTGAGTAGGTGAGTTATTGAGTAGGTGAGTTACTAACTGAGTAGGCAAATTAGTAACTGATTAGGTGAATTACTAACTGAGTAGGTAAGTTAGTAACTGAGTAGGTGAGTTACTGAGTAGGAGGGTTACTAACCCATTAGGTGGGTAGTAGTCTCCAGTAGCACTGTCACTGACAGCCTCTCCAACGCGGCGCCTTAAACCACTCACTAACAGATGCCTTGTAACGTTGTAACGTTAATAATAATATATCTTTATTTCTACAATTACATGTACAAGGTATACAGACCATAGCTGACATCAATGACATACTACTATATAGAAAGCCTCTTGTTATACAGAGCATTTCGGGAATATTAGGTCAGTTTTTGTTCCAGAATGCGACCCACACCTGTCCACTAACACCCAGGTAATCATTTTACTGATAGGTTAACATGGACAGTAGGAGCCTTGAGGATACACGTCCTAATGTTTCCTGCCGTATCGGGAACTGAACCCGGAGGTCCTGGTTGAGGACCTCACACACTGAGGTCCGGGGTGAGGACCTCACACACTGAGGTCCGGGGCGAGGACCTCACACACTGAGATCTGGGGCGAGGGCCTCACACACTGAGGTCTGGGATGAGGACTTCACACACTGAGGTCCGGGGTGAGGACCTCACACACTGAGGTCCGGGGTGAGGACTTCACACACTGAGGTCCGAGGTGAGGACCTCACACACTGAGGTCCGGGGAGAGGACCTCACACACTGAGCGCACTAGAGATCGAGTGACAGGACACCCAAGTTAGGTAACCAGCTTGACTGTAAGCCATGTTTGGAATCCTTCTGGCTACTGTATTTCTGTGTATATACCAGTGTTCAAGACTGGCAAGCAGAGTTTACTGCTGTGTTGAAGACTGGCAAGTAGAGTTTACAACTGTGTCGAAGACTGGCAAGCAAAGTTTACTGAGGTTTACGACTCTCCAGGCAGTAAACCACAGACTAGGATCTGCAGTAATAAATTTGGAACGATTTCTTGCTGGTTGTTTGAAGTTAAGAGAGCGATAGAGAGAGAGGGAGAGAGAGAGAGAGAGAGAGAGAGAGAGAGAGAGAGAGAGAGAGAGAGAGAGAGAGACAGACAGACAGACAGACAGACAGACAGACAGACAGACAGATAGAGAGATTAACTGGTCGAAGAATATGACACATACAAAATTTGAGAATCTATACTGAGGAAACGCTTCGCTAACCAGTGGCTTCTTCAGTTCAGTTTCGAGACAAACGGTGGGAGATGAGAAGTTTGAGGTAATCAGTCCCTCAGCCTGGAGTCGATGTATTCATCCCATCAATCTTAGGAAAAGTAGAGCATATGCTGGAGTGGCTTATATACTTCAGTCAGGTGGGTTGAAGCAGGAAGCGGAGTCACAGTAAGACACATCCACCAGTGTAAAAACCACGGTACGGGCGGGGATTGAACTCGCGGTGTTCGAGGAATCTAAAATATGATAAGCCAAAATATGTATTTGTAAATACATGAATGAAAGATACTTAGCTTAAGTGACAGCTCAAAGTCCTGGCAGCTACCCCCAGGTTGTTGTCTTGAGGAGTCGTAATGCTCCAGCCCTGGACTGTGGGAATTCAAGTAAGCATAAGTATATAATTGCCCCAGAGAAGCGTATATTTCAGCGTTTCACTTTATGAATTAATGCTAAATAGACGGACACTTACTTTTTTGGGCTCAATGGCCCGTGGATAATGAGATGTATTGGTAAATCTAGACACAGTACGCCCTAACTATCTGTTGCAGCCGACCTAACTAGGTGCGTAACTGACTAGACTTATCTGGGTATTTGTATCTGACCCGCAAATTGATTCCCTGGCTTGTGGTAGGGAAACTGTACCCCGGTATCCGATGTCTTGACTGAAGTAGTGTCTCACGGTTGCACTGTCTCTAATTGAAGACTGTTCTCAACACACACTTTTACACTACACCAGGATCAAGATTACTCTTTTCGTGGTAATTCACAACAGGAAGATCACAATTCACTGTGTTATAGGTCTACCGCGAATGTTTGAGAGTGTACAAGGGTCACACGCACTGTTCCTTTGTTTAGGTAATGCTCGCACTACACACGCTTCCCCTTCTTATCCTGAAGTCAAACTGCCTTCTGTCGCGCCCACTTTGCCCTGGACGCCGCTCTAAATCACTGACTTCACCATATTTCCCTTCTTGCTAAACATCGTCACAGTGTTCAATACAAGACAGCAGATTTCTTGATATCTAGTAATAGACGACAGTTGATTATTGTCCCACATTGTAGTAAAATGTTGCAGGGTTTTCCTATGATTTTCCTTCTTAAGTGAAGAGAGTTACTTTCCTCATTTCACTGTCAGTCGTATTACAGTAACACTACTCCGCAGAGGTGGCGCGAATTCCTTAACGCTCTTGGCCTCATACGGAATCAATTAAACTGTTTATGAGGAAGCAGGAGAGGCTATAAGCCCCTCTGGAGAGCTGAGTCCCTCAGGGGTCTGAAGGGGTCGATCTCCGCCCTTACCCTTGTTTGTCTGCAATAGTGTCATTAAGACTTCGTGAGTCCACTACTGTATTATGTCTGTAGGTCAGGCAAGAGTAGAAGAACTCCCTTGATCAAGATCTAAGATGTTGCTGTGTTTGACACACATGATCGACTCAACATATCTACTCCAGGCTCAGGGACTGATTACCTCAGACTCCTCCTCAACTTCCACCGTTCTTCTCTGTATTGGACTGAAGAAGCCAGCCAGTGAACCTTGTACCCAACCCCTAGTGAACCTTGTACCCAGCCCATAGTGAACCTTGTAGCCAGCCCATAGTGAACCTTGTAGCCAGCCCATAGTGAACCTTGTAGCCAGCCCATAGTGAACCTTGTAGCCAGCCCATAGTGAACCTTGTAGCCAGCCCATAGTGAACCTTGTAGCCAGCCCATAGTGTAGTACCTTGTACCCAACCCATAGTGAACCTTGTAGCCAGCCCATAGTGAACCTTGCAGCCAGCCCAGAGTGATCCCTTGATGTTTTCTACCCAGCACCCTGGAAGTGCTCACCAGCTACCCTGATAGGATCACATTATATCCCTGGAAAAATGTTAAACTACTGATGTGACACTATACTTGTGTATCTACCCTAGCTGACACCTACATTACACAAAAAAGAGAAAGAGAGAGTATATATAATAGGCCAGCAGACAGGGACGGGACAAGAGAGGTAGTAGGAAAGGAAGTAGAGAGGTAGTGATAGTGGTAGTACTAGTAGTAATAGTGGAGTCAGATCAAGGAAGAGAAGTACTGTGTTTTCGTTCCTACACTTTGTGGGTCCCTAGCTCTCCTGCAGTGCTCCTAGTGGGTCCCTAGCTCCCCTGCAGTGCTCCTTGTGGGTCCCTAGCTCTCCTGCGGTGCTCCTTGTGGGTCCCTAGCTCTCCTGCAGTGCTCCTTGTGGGTCCCTAGCTCTCCTGCAGTGCTCCTTGTGGGTCCCTAGCTCTCCTGCAGTGCTCCTTGTGGGTCCCTAGCTCCCCTGCAGTGCTCCTTGTGGGTTCCTAGCTCCCCTGCAGTGCTCCTTGTGGGTCCCTAGCTCCCCTGCAGTGCTCCTTGTGGGTCTCTAGCTCCCCTGCAGTGCTCCTTGTGGGTCCCTAGCTCCCCTGCAGTGCTCCTTGTGGGTCTCTAGCTCCCCTGCAGTGCTCCTCCTTCGTGGTCTTTGACTGACTCTACTATTATTACTACTACCACTATCTCTCTACTTCCTTTTCTATTACGCTTCTGGTCCCGTCCCTGTCTCCTGGCCTATATATACTCACTTCTCTCCTTTTTGTTAGTGTGACTTTGTAAATGGTCCAAGGTGGACCGAAACGTCGTCGTAAGCTCCTCGCTTCTATGTACGGGTTATCTGGGTATTGTTCCAGTCACGGTATTGTGTCTTTCTGTTATTTTTGTCGCCTACATCCCAACATGTGGTGATCAGCAGGATGGAGCTCCCGATCACAAGATCACATGCCCACAAGTACCACCTCCACCAGATAGCATCAGATGCACTTGGCTCCTGGGCAAATCTTTCTCTTCCAGGGTCTCAGTGTGGCCATCCGGAGAGGGAACGCCTGCTGCATCGTGGCTCCAAAAACTTGAATTACTTTCAAATCTCTGTAAATTCCTAAACTATTGCACTCATTAATATACAATCAAATGTTAAGTTAAATTGCTAATATGTTTGATATGTTAATATATTTAACATATACTCAATATATGGATAGAGAAGCAAGAGTAACAGTTTGTGTGTATATTTGCACCTCTAGTTGAGGTCCTCGTCAGCAGGTCTCACATGGAGGGTGTGATTAACAAATAAGGAGTTACTGGCGTATGTCTGTGGATGTTCAATGACCAGTGTTCATAACACTGATGTTCATCAACACGTTGTATTAACCTCACTGACTCGTGTTCATCAACATGTTTTGTTCACCTCAGAGGCGAACATTTGCAACAACAATGTGAACAACTCAGTGCAAGAAGAAACTTTGCAACGTGACTACCATGTATAATGACTCTGTTGTATAATGACTGTTGTATAATGACTCTGTTGTATAATGACTCTGTTGTATAATGACTGTGTTGTATAATGATTGTGTTGTATAATGACTGTGTTGTATAATGATTGTGTTGTATAATGACTCTGTTGTATAATGATTGTGTTGTATAATGACTCTGTTGTATAATGACTCTGTTGTATAATGATTGTGTTGTATAATGACTCTGTTGTATAATGACTGTGTTGTATAATGACTCTGTTGTATAATGACTCTGTTGTATAATGATTGTGTTGTATAATGACTCTGTTGTATAATGACTCTGTTGTATAATGATTGTGTTGTATAATGACTCTGTTGTATAATGACTGTGTTGTATAATGACTGTGTTGTATAATGACTCTGTTGTATAATGACTCTGTTGTATAATGACTCTGTTGTATAATGACTCTGTTGTATAATGACTGTGTTGTATAATGACTGTGTTGTATAATGACTCTGTTGTATAATGATTGTGTTGTATAATGATTGTGTTGTATAATGACTCTGTTGTATAATGATTGTGTTGTATAATGATTGTGTTGTATAATGACTGTGTTGTATAATGACTCTGTTGTATAATGATTGTGTTGTATAATGACTGTGTTGTATAATGACTCTGTTGTATAATGACTCTGTTGTATAATGACTCTGTTGTATAATGACTGTGTTGTATAATGACTCTGTTGTATAATGATTGTGTTGTATAATGACTGTGTTGTATAATGACTGTTGTATAATGACTCTGTTGTATAATGACTGTGTTGTATAATGACTCTGTTGTATAATGATTGTGTTGTATAATGACTGTGTTGTATAATGACTCTGTTGTATAATGATTGTGTTGTATAATGACTGTGTTGTATAATGACTCTGTTGTATAATGACTCTGTTGTATAATGACTGTGTTGTATAATGACTCTGTTGTATAATGACTGTGTTGTATAATGACTGTGTTGTATAATGACTGTGTTGTATAATGACTCTGTTGTATAATGACTCTGTTGTATAATGACTGTGTTGTATAATGACTCTGTTGTATAATGACTCTGTTGTATAATGACTGTGTTGTATAATGACTGTGTTGTATAATGACTCTGTTGTATTATGATTGTGTTGTATAATGATTGTGTTGTATAATGACTCTGTTGTATAATGATTGTGTTGTATAATGATTGTGTTGTATAATGACTGTGTTGTATAATGACTCTGTTGTATAATGATTGTGTTGTATAATGACTGTGTTGTATAATGACTCTGTTGTATAATGACTCTGTTGTATAATGACTCTGTTGTATAATGACTGTGTTGTATAATGACTCTGTTGTATAATGATTGTGTTGTATAATGACTGTGTTGTATAATGATTGTGTTGTATAATGACTCTGTTGTATAATGACTGTGTTGTATAATGACTGTTGTATAATGATTGTGTTGTATAATGACTGTGTTGTATAATGACTCTGTTGTATAATGATTGTGTTGTATAATGACTGTGTTGTATAATGACTCTGTTGTATAATGACTCTGTTGTATAATGACTGTGTTGTATAATGACTCTGTTGTATAATGATTGTGTTGTATAATGACTGTGTTGTATAATGACTCTGTTGTATAATGATTGTGTTGTATAATGACTGTGTTGTATAATGACTCTGTTGTATAATGACTCTGTTGTATAATGACTGTGTTGTATAATGACTCTGTTGTATAATGATTGTGTTGTATAATGACTGTGTTGTATAATGATTGTGTTGTATAATGACTCTGTTGTATAATGACTGTGTTGTATAATGATTGTGTTGTATAATGATTGTGTTGCATAATGACTCTGTTGTATAATGATTGTGTTGTATAATGACTCTGTTGTATAATGATTGTGTTGTATAATGATTGTGTTGTATAATGACTGTGTTGTATAATGACTGTGTTGTATAATGATTGTGTTGTATAATGACTGTGTTGTATAATGATTGTGTTGTATAATGATTGTGTTGTATAATGATTGTGCAGTATAATGACTCTGTTGTATAATGATTGTGTTGTATAATGACTGTGTTGTATAATGATTGTGTTGTATAATGACTGTGTTGTATAATGATTGTGTTGTATAATGATTGTGCTGTATAATGATTGTGTTGTATAATGACTGTGTTGTATAATGACTCTGTTGTATAATGACTGTGTTGTATAATGATTGTGTTGTATAATGATTGTGCTGTATAATGACTGTGTTGTATAATGATTGTGTTGTATAATGACTGTGTTGTATAATGACTGTGTTGTATAATGACTCTGTTGTATAATGATTGTGTTGTATAATGACTGTGTTGTATAATGACTGTGTTGTATAATGATTGTGTTGTATAATGATTGTGTTGTATAATGACTGTGTTGTATAATGACTGTGTTGTATAATGATTGTGTTGTATAATGACTGTGTTGTATAATGATTGTGTTGTATAATGACTGTGTTGTATAATGACTCTGTTGTATAATGATTGTGTTGTATAATGACTGTGTTGTATAATGATTGTTGCATAATAACTTTGTTGTATAATGACTGTTGTATAATGATTGTGTTGCATACTGACTGTTGTATAATGATTGTGTTGTATAATGATTGTGCTGTATAATGACTGTGTTGTATAATGATTGTGTTGTATAATGACTGTGTTGTATAATGACTGTGTTGTATAATGACTCTGTTGTATAATGATTGTGTTGTATAATGACTGTGTTGTATAATGATTGTGTTGTATAATGATTGTGTTGTATAATGACTGTGTTGTATAATGACTGTGTTGTATAATGATTGTGTTGTATAATGACTGTGTTGTATAATGATTGTGTTGTATAATGACTGTGTTGTATAATGACTATGTTGTATAATGATTGTGTTGTATAATGATTGTGTTGCATACTGACTGTTGCATAATAACTTTGTTGTATAATGACTGTTGTATAATGATTGTGTTGCATACTGACTGTTGCATAATAACTGTGTTGTATAATGATTGTGTTGTATAATGATTGTGTCGTATAATGATTGTTTTGTATAATGACTGTGTTGTATAATGATTGTGTTGTATAATGACTGTGTTGTATAATGACTGTGTTGTATAATGATTGTGTTGTATAATGATTGTGTTGTATAATGATTGTGTTGTATAATGACTGTGTTGTATAATGATTGTGTTGTATAATGATTGTGTTGTATAATGATTGTGTTGTATAATGACTGTGTTGTATAATGATTGTGTTGTATAATGATTGTGTTGTATAATGATTGTGTTGTATAATGATTGTGTTGTATAATGACTGTGTTGTATAATGATTGTGTTGTATAATGACTGTTGCATAATAACTGTTTTGTATAATGACTGTGTTGTATAATGATTGTGTTGTATAATGACTGTTGTATAATGATTGTGTTGTATAATGACTGTTGTATAATGATTGTGTTGCATACTGACTGTTGCATAATAACTTTGTTGTATAATGACTGTTGTATAATGATTGTGTTGCATAATGACTGTTGCATAATAACTGTGTTGTATAATGACTATGTTGCATAAAGACTGTATTTGCCTTAAGCCAGCAAATAGTGGATCCAGCAAGACTGGAAAATGCACTTGACCTCACTTTAACTAATAATGATGATATGGTACAAAATATAGCAGTATCAGAGACAATAAATTTGGATCACAACATAATCCAAGTTCAGACTTGTAACCACAGAGGTCCTGACCGGTAAAATAAGATCAGTTATGAGGATGCCTTCACCAAATTCAACTTCAATAACAGAACATTCATTGGGATCAAATTCACCGTGTCCTAAAGGAAACATGTTGAGATATAAACAAAATAGATCAGAACCAGTTCCTAGAAGGGATTAACTCTGTGGCACTTGAGGTATGCTCAAGGCAAAAGGAAAAAGAAGAGAAGATGTAAACTAGAAAGAGAGAGATGATCCCTCTTAGGAGAAGGCGAAGAATCACAGTGCTTCTCCAAGAGGCCAGTCTATCTGGAATACTGTAAGAGGCACAGGCTAGAAAAAAGAGAAAATATCAAACTTAAGTTAAAGAAATTTTACATAATCCAGGAAACAAAGAACTTTAAGCAATAAGTGAAATTGAAAGAAATCCCAAATGTTTCTTTTCATATGCTAAATGTAAGACAAAAACCATATCCAGTATTGGGCCCTTACTTAAACAAGATGGGAATTACATCGATGACATCAAGGAAATGAGTGACATACTTAAGTTTCAGTGTGACTCAGTGTTTAGTCACTAATTAATCAGACTAACGGTTGATAATCTAAGGATTTTTTTTATAGCCGAGACTGAATTTTTTTTTTTTTTCAGAATTTCGTATAAAGCCCTAACACCATTCGATTTTCAAAAAAGCGTTTAACGACATGCTCATGCACTCTGTCCCAGGTCCAGACTCATGGAACTCTGTGTTCATCAAGTACTGCGAGAAACCCCTCTCATGTGCTTTAAATATTCTATACAGAAGGAGCCTAGACACAAGGGTCATCCCATAGTCGCTGAAAACAACGGATATAGCCATACACCACAAGCTATTGCGAAGAACTGCAGATTGGTAGCAATAACGTCCCACATTATAAAAAATCTTCGAAAGAGTTCTAAGAAGCAAGATCACCAACTAACTGGATACCCACTAATTGCACAATCCAGAGCTACATGGGTTTAGAACAAGTCGTTCCTGCCGCTCACAACTACTGGACCACTATGACATGGTCTTAGTTGCACTGGAGGACGAACAGATTGCAAAAGCCTTTGACAAGTGCTATCACGGTGTAAGAACACACTAAATGCGTGATAAAGGAAAGACAAGAAAAACAGGTGGATAGATCTTTAACTTAATAGAACACAAAAAGTAATAGTAGAGAGAGAAAAGTTAGAGGCTGTCACAGTGAAAATCTGTGTTCCACAAGGCACAGTACTCGTTCCCAGTCTGTTCCACAAGGCACAGTACTCTCTCCCAGTCTGTTCCACAAGGCACAGTACTCGCTCCCAGTTTGTTCCACAAGGCACAGTACTCGCTCCCAGTTTGTTCCACAAGGCACAGTACTCGCTCCCAGTTTGTTCCACAAGGCACAGTACTCGCTCCCAGTCTGTTCCGCAAGGCACAGTACTCGCTCCCAGTCTGTTCCACAAGGCACAGTACTCTCTCCCAGTCTGTTCCACAAGGCACAGTACTCGCTCCCAGTTTGTTCCACAAGGCACAGTACTCGCTCCCAGTCTGTTCCGCAAGGCACAGTACTCGCTCCCAGTCTGTTCCACAAGGCACAGTACTCGCTCCCAGCCTGTTCCACAAGGCACAGTACTCGCTCCCAGTCTGTTCCACAAGGCACAGTACTCGCTCCCAGTCTGTTCCACAAGGCACAGTACTCGCTCCCAGTCTGTTCCACAAGGCACAGTACTCGCTCCCAGTCTGTTCCACAAGGCACAGTACTCGCTCCCAGCCTGTTCCACAAGGCACAGTACTCGCTCCCAGTCTGTTCCACAAGGCACAGTACTCGCTCCCAGTCTGTTCCACAAGGCACAGTACTCGCTCCCAGTCTGTTCCACAAGGCACAGTACTCGCTCCCAGTCTGTTCCGCAAGGCACAGTACTCGCTCCCAGTCTGTTCCACAAGGCACAGTACTCGCTCCCAGTCTGTTCCACAAGGCACAGTACTCGCTCCCAGTCTGTTCCGCAAGGCACAGTACTCGCTCCCAGTCTGTTCCACAAGGCACAGTACTCGCTCCCAGCCTGTTCCTCATACTCTTATCTGACATAGAGATTAAAACTATAGCACCGTGTCTTTCTTTGCTGAAGATTCTAGAATTTGCATGACTGTGTCATCCGTGGAGGTCATTGCAAATATCCATGGGGGGTATAAACCAAGTCTTTAAATGGGCCTCAGCAAACAATATAAAGTTCAACAAGAACACATTTCAATTACCCTCTTATGGAAAACTTAAGGAAATAAGAACTAGATCGGAGTATAAAACAAATTCTAATCACACGATAGAGAGAAAAACAAATATGAAGAACTTGTGAGTGATAATGTCAGAGAATCTCACTTTCAAAGATCACAACACAGTCTTTATCACATTTGTTAGGAAAATCATAGAATGGATAATGAGAATCTTCAAAACAAGGGATGCCAAGCCAGTGATGATCCTCTTTAAGTCACTCGTTCTCTTTCTCTAGGCTAGAGTACTGCTGTACACTAACGGCGCGTTTCAAGGCAGGCCAAACTGCAGATTTAGAGAATATACAGAGAATTTTCACTGCACGTATAATTACAATAAAGCACCTAAATTACTGGGAATATTTTAAGTTTTTTGACGTGTACTACTTTGAACGCAGGCGAGAAAGATACATCATAACATACCCTTGAAAAATCCTAGTCCCGAATCTCCACACAAATATCACTCCCTACGAAAACAAAAGACTCGGCAGGCGGTGTAACATAGAAGAAAAGCAGGAACACAGTGAATACGCTAAGAGATAATTCAATAGTGTCAGGGGCCCAAGACTGTTCATCTGCCTCGCAGCATACATAAGGGGAATTACCAATAGACTCCTAACTGTCTTCAAACAGGAGATGGACAGATACCTAAAGTTAAAGCCTGACCACCGGTTTCTTGTTCGTACAATGGATTGCATGCGGCCGGAAGTAACAGCCTGGTTGATCAGGCCCTGATCCACTGCGAGGCCTGGTCTTGGACAGAGCCGAGGGGGCGTTGACCCCTGGAACATCCATCAGGTACACTCCAGGTAGGCAGGTATAATGACAGTGTTGTATACTGATTGTGTTGTATAATGACAGTGTAGTACAATGATGGTGCTGGGCTGATAATGAATGCTTGTTGAGTTCTGCCTCTCATCATATTTTTGCTTCACCTCCAAAACTGTCATGAAATATTCATGCAAAAAGCATTGAAAAATGTTTTTTTATGCTTAAGTAATGTTGACTCAGTTTATAGCAATTAGTCATTAGTGGGGTCGCTTAATGACCGGGCTTAATTACCAGTCATAATTATAATTTTTGACCT
>NC_091302.1:5564294-5566794 GCF_038502225.1 Cherax quadricarinatus | reverse complement strand
CTTGCAATCATCCACCTGGGTGGACAGTTGCTCAGATCATTGTGACCACCAGTTCCCTCATGACAAGAAACATCATTGAATCCTCTCTCTTAAAACATGATAGGGTTGCCCTGAATAATTCTGGTTATGAAATAATACTGCTGTTTTAGTCGAGTCATTTATGCACAGTCTTAAGCAAGGATGCTGTACAAAATAATTGGGATGATTATATAACGAATCGTCGTGAGGATTTGAAAGAGAGTCTGCCTCTCATAGTTGTCAATCTCTCCGGTTCTACTCTGAGGATAGACTGTGATAGACATGTTGATGGGTTGCAGCTACCATACATAGTAACATATATGTGACTTACCTAGGATAACCGGTCTTACACGATATTCCCGTAGAAGATCGCGTCCCGCTGTCAGTATTGTCGTTCACGAGGAATACGGGAGAGTGTAAGTGAGAATATACCTCTGTCACTTTTTAGTTTTTTGTGGTACCGCTTTAGAGGGAATATTGTATTAGGTAGCTAGAGGTAGTAAATCTGTTTAGGCTCTACATACAAGTACCATCACACACGTTTAGGCGACTGCAATATTCGCAGCATTTACATGACTGCTATATACAAAGTAACATATATGTGAGTCTCCTAGGATAACCTAATGAAGTCGGGTAGAGTGAATTATCGCTTTTTGGGTTCCTTTTGGTAACAACATTGTATCTTACATTCATACCAACAAATGTGTAAGTTGACCAGGATAACCCAAATTAGACTCTTTATATGCCTTCCTTTGACGTATTATTTTTATAGTTCCTTGATAATGTGAAAAGTCACGAAAGCACTTGGAATTTCACCATTCTTTCACAGTGGTTGTTTTGCATATATATATATATATATATATATATATATATATATATATATATATATATATATATATATATATATATATATATATATATATATATATTATATATATATATATATATGTCATGCCGAATATGTAAAACTGGTCAGTTAGCAAGAACTCATTTGAAATAAAGTCCTTTCTAAAATTTTCTCTTATACGTTAAAAGATATATATTTTTCATTATTGTTAATGTAAAAAATTTTTAATTTTGCACCAAAAGAATCTTAGAAAACTTACCTAACCTTATTATAACAAGCGCAATTTATTTTAGCCTAACCCAACTAAATATATTTTAGATTTGTTTACAATAATTTAATACTATACAAACACAGTGAAATATTTTTTTTTTCGTTAGGTTCAGAATGATTTTGGCGAAATTATTGCATACACAAATTTTCACTTGTCTTATATGGCAAGATGAGCGTTGCTATTTAAGCCAAGATCGCAAGTTCTTCCTATTCGGCACGACATATATATATATATATATATATATATATACATATATATATATATATATATATATATATATATATATATATATATATATATATATATATATATATGTGTGTGTGTGTGTGTGTGTGTGTGTGTGTGTGTGTGTGTGTGTGTGTGTGTGTGTGTCTGCTGACAAGTACACTTACAATTTTTGAATACATTCACCTCCTCCACACTCCTTCCCTCCAATCTGATATCCGATCTTTCATTACCCAAATTTTTTGTTATCCTCATCATCTTGCTCTTTCCAATGTTCACTTTTAATTTCCTTCTTTTACATATTATCCCAAACTCGCCCACCAACCTCTGCAACTTCTCTTCAGACTCCCCAGAAGTACAGTGTCATTACCATAAAAGCAACAGTGACAATTACCACTTTGTATTAGATTCTTTATCTTTTAATCACACACCTCTTGCCAACACCCGAGCATTCACTTCTCTTACAATCCCATCTATATATATATATTGAGCGGCCATAGTGACATCACACATCTCTGTCTAAGACTTATTTTACTGGGAAATACTCTCCCTCTCTCCTACATACTGAGTAACCCACCACCTCTTCCAAACACTTGAAACATCTGACAGATTGCTCCCTATGCACTTTATTATATGACTTCTTTAAATCCATAAATGCAACGAAAACCTCTTTAATCTTATGTAAATAGTGTTCACTTATCTGCTTCACTGTAAACACTTGGTCTACACACCCTCTATCCTTCCTAAAGCCTCATTGTTCATCTGATGAATAAAGTTAGAGCTTCCCTATCTTCATCAACATTTAACACTTACTCAGAATATTCCTTCCATCATCCTGATACCTCCAGCTCTCCATATAATAACTCTCCTCTAATATTTTTAACTGTCAAGTCTAATTTCTTCTTATTCTAAGCAAAATTTGCTGATAGCATCTCACTCACTCCCATTGGTCCCCTTTTACATTCCTTCACAATTTTCTTAACCTCTCTTTTTCTCTCTTACGTCATCATTTCTTCAGTCGTTCATCTTACCTACCACACCCACCCTCCTATATCCACAAACTTCTGCTGAACACTCTAACACTGCACTCAATTTCCTATTTTTACATACCCTCCCAAATTTATCGACCAACCTTTGCA
>NC_091302.1:5536794-5551794 GCF_038502225.1 Cherax quadricarinatus | reverse complement strand
CCCTCCTGTCCTCCACCATCCTCCACCTCCACCACCTCCACCATCCTCCACCATCTCCACTGTCCACCACCCCTCCACCATCCTCACCATCCCCTCCACCATCCTCCGCCATCCCCTCTGCCATCCACTGCCACCACCTCCCCGTCTCCACCATCCCTCCACCATCCTCCACCATCCTCCACCTCCACCATCCTCCACCATCCTCCCCACCTCCTGTCCAACCTGTCCACCATCCTCCCTCCTCCACCACCTCCACCATCCTCCTGGGGCCATCCTCCACCATCCTCCACCATCCTCCACCTCCCTGTCCACCTACCACCTCCTGCCATCCTCTGTCCTCCACCACCCTCCACCACCTCCACCATCCCTCCTGTCCTCCACCATCCTCCACCACCTCCACCATCCTCCACCATCCTCCACCACTCTCCACCAGCATCATCCACCATCCTCCACTCCACCACCATCCTACACCATCCTCCACCACCACCCTCCATCATCCATCACAATCCTCCACCATCCTCCACCACCCTCCACCATCCTCCACCATCCTCCACCATCCTCCACCATCCACCATCCTCCACCACCACCCTCCACCATCCTCCACCATCCCCTCCACCATCCCCTCCTGTCCTCCACTATCCTCCACCATCCACCACCACCACCCTCCACCATCCACCACCATCGTCCACCATCCTCCACCATCCTCCACCACCCTCCTGTCCTCCCCACCTCCACCATCCTCCACCATATCCACCATCTTCCATCATCCTCCACCACCTCTCACAATCCTTCACCACCCTCCACCATCCTCTGGGCCTCCTCACCATCCTCCACCATCCTCCACCATCCTCCACCATCCTCCACCACCTCCACCATCCTCCCCACAATCCTCCACCATCCCCTCCCACCATCCTCCACCCATCCCTCCACCCTCCTCACCATCCACCCATCCTCCACCACCTCCACCATCCTCCACCACCTCCACCATCCTCCACCATTCTCACCACCTCCACCATCCTCCACCACCTTCCACCATCCTCCCACCACCTCACCACCCTCCACCATCCTCCACCATCCTCCACCACCACCACCCTCCACCATCCACCACCATCGTCCACCATCCTCCACAACCATCCTTCACCACCCTCCACCACCTCCACCATCCTCCCCGCACCTCCACCATCCTCCTGTCCACCACCTCCACCATCCTCTGTCCTCCACCACCTCCATCCTCCACCACCTCCATCCTCCACCATCCTCCACCTCACCATCCTCCACCTTCACCATCCTCCACCTCCACCATCCTCCACCACCTCCCCACCTCCACCTCCTAAACCACCTCCACCACCTCCACCATCCTTCCTCTGTCCTCCACCACCTCCACCATCCTCCATCCTTCCATACCTCCACCATCCCTCCTACCTCCACCACCTCCCACCACCTCCACCATCCTCCACCACCTCCCCATCCTCCACCACCTTCATCATCCATCACCTACCATCCTCCACCACCTCCCACCATCCTCCATCACCTCCACCATCCTCCTACCTCCACCATCCTCCAACACCTCCACCATCCCTCCACCACCTTCCCCATCCTCCTGCCCATCCCCATCCTCCACCACCTCCACCATCCTCCACCTCCACCATCCTCCACCACCTTACTATCCTCCACCTCCACCATCCTCGACCTCCACCATTATCCACCACCTTACCTCCTCCACCACCTCCATCCTCCACCACCTCCCCATCCTCCACCATCCTGCCACCTCTCCACCAACTCCCTATCCTCCACCATCTTCACCATCCTCCACCACCTCCACCATCCTCCACCATTAACCATCTCCACCATCCTCCACCATCCTCCTACCTTCACCATCCTCCACCAACTACACCATCCTCCACCACCTTCATCATCCTCCACCATTCCCCAATCCTCCACCACCTTCACCATCCTCCACCACCTCCACCATCCTCCACACCTCCATTCCTTCCACCCTCCTCCACCATCCTCCACCACCTTTACCCTCCTCCACCACCTCCACCATCCTCCACCACCTCCACCATTCTACCTTCATCATCCTCCACCACCTCCACCATCCTCCACCACCTTCACGATCCTCCACCACCTTCACCATCCTCCACCACCTCCACCATCCTCCACCACCTCCACCACCTTCACAATCCTCCACCACCTTCACCATCCTCCACCAACTTCATCATCCTCCACCTCCTCCACCATCCTCCACCACCTCCACCATCCTCCACCACCTCCACCATCCTCCACCACCTCCACGGTCCTCCACTACCTTCACCATCCTCCACCACCTCCACCATCCTCCACCACTTCCACCACCTCCACCACCTTCACCATTCTCCACCACCTTCACCATCCTCCACCACCTTCACCATCCTCCACCACCTTCACCATCCTCCACTACCTCCACCATTCTCCACCACCTTCACCATCCTCCACCACCTCCACCATCCTCCACCACCTCCACCTTCCTCCATCACCCCAACCATCCTCCACCACCTTCACCATCCTTCACCACCTCCACCATCGTCCACCACCTCCACCATCCTCCACCATCCTCCACCATCCTCCACCACCTCCACTATCCTCCACCACCTCCACCATCCTCCACCACCTTCACCATCCTCCACCACCTTCACCATCCTCCACCACCTCCACCATCCTCCTCCACCACCCCCTCCTCCACCTCCTCCACCACCTCCACCATCTACACCACCACCACAATCCCCCAATACCTCCACCACCACCAACACCACCATCCCCACCACCTCCACCACCTCCACCACCACCACCAACCACAACCAACTCCACCACCACCACCAACCCCCACCACCTCCACCACCACCATTCCCCACCACCTCCACCACCACCATCTCTCACCTCCTCCACCACCACCATCCCCAACCACCTCCACCAAAACCATCCCACACCACCTCCACCACCACCATCCCCCACCACCTCCACCACCACCATCCTTCACCATCTCCAACACCACCATCCCCCTCCACCTCCACCACCACCATCCCCCACCAACTCCACCATCACCATTCCCCACCACCTTCACCACCACCATCCCCCACCACCTCCACCACCACCACCACCATCCACTACCATCTCCACCACCACCACCATCCCCTACTACCTCCACCACCACCATCCCTCACCACCTCCACCACCACCATCCCTCACCACCTCCACCACCACCATCCCCCACCACCTTCACCTCCACCATCCCCCACCACCTCCACCACCACCATCCCTCACCACCTCCACCACCATCATCCCCCACCACAACCATCTCCACCTCCACCATTCCCCACCACCTCCACCACCACCATCCATCACCAACTCCAACACCACCATCCCCCACCACCTCCACTACCATCCCCTCATCTCCACCATCCCCCACCACCTCCACCACCTCCACCACCACCATCCCCCACCACCTCCACCACCACCACCATCCCCTGCCACCTCCACTACCACCATCCCCCACCACCTCCACCACCACCATCCCTCACCACCTCCACCACCACCATCCCCACCACCTCCACCTCCACCATCCCGCACCACCTCCACCACCACCATCCCTCACCACCTCCACCATCACCATCCCCCACCACCACCACCTCCTCCATCCCCCACCACCTCCACCTCCACCATCCCCAACCACCTCCACCACCACCATCCCCTGCCACCTCCAACACAACCATCCCCACCACCTCCACCACAACCATCCCTCACCACCTCCACCACCACCATCCCCCACAACCTCCACCACCACCATCCCCCACCACCTCCACCACCACCATCCGCCACCACCACCACCATCCCCCACCACCTCCACTACCATCTTCTCACCTCCACCATCCCCACCCACCTCCCCCCCCTCCCCCACCCCCACCACCATCCCCCCCCACCTCCACCACCACCACCATCCCCCACCACCTCCACCACCACCATCCTCCACCACCTCCACCACCACCATCACTCACCACCTCCACCACCACCATCTCCCACCACCTCCACCACCACCATCCCCAACCACCTCCACCACCACCATCCCTCACCACCATCCCTCACCACCTCCACCACAACCATCCCCCACCACCTCCACCACCACCATCCCCCACCACCTCCACGACTACCATCCCTTCCCACCTCCACCATCACCATCCCCCACCACCTCCACCACCACCATCCCCCACCACCTGCACCACCACCATCCCTTCCCACCTCCACGACCACCATCCCCCACCACCTCCAATACCACCATCCCTCACCACATCCACCACCACATTCCCCCACCACCTCCACCACCACCATCCCCCACCACCACCACCACCACCACCACCACCACCACCACCACCACCACCACCACCACCACCACCACCATCCCCCACCACCTCCACTACCATCCCCTCATCTCCACCATCCCCCACCACCTCCACTACCATCCCCTCATCTCCACCATCCCCCACCACCTCCACCACCACCACAACCATCCCCCACCACCTTCACCACCACCACCCTCCCCCACCACCTCCACCACCACCATCCCCCCCACCACCTCCACCTCCACCATCCCCCACCACCTCCACCACCACCATCCCCCACCACCTCCACCACCACCATCCCTAACCACCTCCACCACCACCATCCCCCACCACCTCCACCACCACCATCCCTCCACCACCACCATCTCCACCACCACCATTCTCCACCATCCTCCACCACCACCTTTCACCATCCTCCACCATCCCCCACCACCTCCACCACCACCATCCCCCACCACCTCCACCACCACCATCCCTCACCACCTCCACCACCACCATCCCCCACCACCTGCACTACCACCATCCCGCACCACCTCCCCCACCACCATCCTCCACCATCCTCCACCACCTCCACCATCCTCCACCACCTCCACCATCCTCCACCATCCTCCACCACCTCCACCATCCTCCACCATCCTCCACCACCTCCACCATCCTCCACCACCTCCACCATCCTCCACCATCCTCCACCACCTCCACCATCCTCCACCTTCACCATCCTCCACCACCTCCACCATCCTCCACCACCTCCACCACCTCCACCATCCTAAACCACCTCCACCACCTCCACCATCCTTCACCACCTCCACCATCCTCCACCACCTCCACCATCCTCCACCATCCTTCACCACCTCCACCATCCTCCACCACCTCCACCATCCTTCACCACCTCCACCATCCTCCACCACCTCCACCATCCTCCACCACCTTCAACATCATCCATCACCTACACCATCCTCCACCACCTCCACCATCCTCCATCACCTCCACCATCCTCCACCACCTCCACCATCCTCCAACACCTCCACCATCCTCCACCACCTTCACCATCCTCCACCAACGTCACCATCCTCCACCACCTCCACCATCCTCCACCACCTCCACCATCCTCCACCACCTTCACTATCCTCCACCACCTCCACCATCCTCCACGACCTCCACCATTATCCACCACCTTCACCATCCTCCACCACCTTCACCATCCTCCACCACCTTCACCATCCTCCACCATCCTGCACCATTCTCCACCAACTCCACTATCCTCCACCATCTTCACCATCCTCCACCACCTCCACCATCCTCCACCACATTAACCATCCTCCACCATCCTCCACCATCCTCCACCACCTTCACCATCCTCCACCAACTACACCATCCTCCACCACCTTCATCATCCTCCACCACATTCACAATCCTCCACCACCTTCACCATCCTCCACCACCTCCACCATCCTCCACCTCATTCACCATCCTCCACCACCTCCACCATCCTCCACCACCTTTACCCTCCTCCACCACCTCCACCATCCTCCACCACCTCCACCATTCTCCACCACCTTCATCATCCTCCACCACCTCCACCATCCTCCACCACCTTCACGATCCTCCACCACCTTCACCATCCTCCACCACCTCCACCATCCTCCACCACCTCCACCACCTTCACAATCCTCCACCACCTTCACCATCCTCCACCAACTTCATCATCCTCCACCACCTCCACCATCCTCCACCACCTCCACCATCCTCCACCACCTCCACCATCCTCCACCACCTCCACGGTCCTCCACTACCTTCACCATCCTCCACCACCTCCACCATCCTCCACCACTTCCACCACCTCCACCACCTTCACCATTCTCCACCACCTTCACCATCCTCCACCACCTTCACCATCCTCCACCACCTTCACCATCCTCCACTACCTCCACCATTCTCCACCACCTTCACCATCCTCCACCACCTCCACCATCCTCCACCACCTCCACCTTCCTCCATCACCCCAACCATCCTCCACCACCTTCACCATCCTTCACCACCTCCACCATCGTCCACCACCTCCACCATCCTCCACCATCCTCCACCATCCTCCACCATCCTCCACCACCTCCACTATCCTCCACCACCTCCACCATCCTCCACCACCTTCACCATCCTCCACCACCTTCACCATCCTCCACCACCTCCACCATCCTCCTCCACCACCACCACCTCCACCATCCTCCACCACCTCCACCATCTACACCACCACCACAATCCCCCAATACCTCCACCACCACCATCACCACCAACACCACCACCATCACCACCAACACCACCAACACCATCCCCCACCACCTCCACCACCACCACCAACCCCCACCACCTCCACCACCACCATTCCCCACCACCACCACCACCACCATCTCTCACCACCTCCACCACCACCATCCCCAACCACCTCCACCAACACCATCCCCCACCACCTCCACCACCACCATCCCCCACCACCTCCACCACCACCATCCCTCACCATCTCCAACACCACCATCCCCCTCCACCTCCACCACCACCATCCCCCACCAACTCCACCATCATCATCCCCCACCACCTTCACCACCACCATCCCCCACCACCTCCACCACCACCACCACCATCCACTACCATCTCCACCACCACCACCATCCCCTACTACCTCCACCACCACCATCCCACACCACCTCCACCACCACCATCCCGCACCACCTCCACCACCACCATCCCCCACCACCTTCACCTCCACCATCCCCCACCACCTCCACCACCACCATCCCTCACCACCTCCACCACCACCATCCCCCACCACCTCCACCTCCACCATCCCCCACCACCTCCACCACCACCATCCCTCACCACCTCCAACACCACCATCCCCCACCACCTCCACTACCATCCCCTCATCTCCACCATCCCCCACCACCTCCACCACCTCCACCACCACCAACCCCCACCACCTCCACCACCACCACCATCCCCTGCCACCTCCACTACCACCATCCCCCACCACCTCCATCACCACCATCCCGCACCACCTCCACCACCACCATCCCCCACCACCTCCACCTCCACCATCCCGCACCACCTCCACCACCACCATCCCTCACCACCTCCACCATCACCATCCCCCACCACCTCCACCTCCACCATCCCCCACCACCTCCACCTCCACCATCCCCAACCACCTCCACCACCACCATCCCCTGCCACCTCCACCACCACCATCCCCACCACCTCCACCACAACCATCCCTCACCACCTCCACCACCACCATCCCCCACAACCTCCACCACCACCATCCCCCACCACCTCCACCACCACCATCCGCCACCACCACCACCATCCCCCACCACCTCCACTACCATCTTCTCACCTCCACCATCCCACACCACCTCCACCACCTCCACCACCACCACCACCATCCCCCACCACCTCCACCACCACCACCATCCCCCACCACCTCCACCACCACCATCCTCCACCACCTCCACCACCACCATCACTCACCACCTCCACCACCACCATCTCCCACCTCCACCGTCCCCCACCACCATCCCCAACCACCTCCACCACCACCATCCCTCACCACCATCCCTCACCACCTCCACGACAACCATCCCCCACCACCCCACCACCTCCACCACCTCCACCACCACCATCCCCCACCACCTCCACGACTACCATCCCTTCCCACCTCCACCACCACCATCCCCCACCACCTCCACCACCACCATCCCCCACCACCTGCACCACCACCATCCCGCCCACCTCCACGACCACCATCCCCCACCACCTCCAATACCACCATCCCTCACCACATCCACCACCACAGTCCCCCACCACCTCCACCACCACCATCCCCCACCACCACCACCACCACCACCACCACCACCACCACCACCACCACCACCACCACCACCACCCATCCCCCACCACCTCCACTACCATCCCCTCATCTCCACCATCCCCCACCACCTCCACTACCATCCCCTCATCTCCACCATCCCCCACCACCTCCACCACCACCACAACCATCCCCCACCACCTTCACCACCACCACCCTCCCGCACCACCTCCACCACCACCATCCCCCACCACCTCCACCTCCACCATCCCCCACCACCTCCACCACCACCACCCCCCACCACCTCCACCACCACCATCCCCCACCACCTCCACCACCACCATCCCTCTCCACCTCCACCACCACCATCCCCCACCACCTCCACCACCACCATCCCACACCATTTCCACCACCACCATCCCTCACCACCTCCACCTTCACCATCCCCCACCACCTCCACCACCTCCACCACCACCATCCCCCACCACCTCCACCATAACCATCCTCCACCACCTCCACTACCATCCCGTCACCTCCACCATCCCCCACCACCTCCACCACCTCCACCACCACCACCACCATCCCCCACCACCTCCACCACCACCACCATCCCCCACCACCTCCACCACCATCATCCCCCACCATCTCCACTACCATCCCCTCATCTCCACCATCCACCACCACCTCCACCACCTCCACCACCACCACCACCACCACCCCCCACCACCTCCACAACCACCACCAACTCCCTCCACTTCCTCCACCACCATCCCCCACCACCTCCACCACCACCATCTCTCACCACCTCCACCACAACCATCCCCACCACCTCCACCACCACCATCCCTCACCACCTCCACCACCACCATCCCCCACCACCTCCACCACCACCATCCCTCACCACCTCCCCCACCACCATCCCCCACCACCTCCACCACCACCATCCCCCACCACCTCCTCCACCACCATCCCTCACCACCTCCACCACCACCATCCCCCACCACCTCCACCACCACAATCCTCCACCATGTCCACCACCGCCATCCCCCACCACCTCCACCACCACCATCCCCCATCACCTCCACTACCATCCCCTCACCTCCACCATCCCCCACCACCTCCACCACCTCTACCACCACCATCCCCCACCACCTCCACCACCACCATCCCCCACCACCCTCTTCCACCACCACCATCCCTCACCACCTCCACCACCACCATCCCCCACCACCCTCTTCCACCACCACCATCCCTCACCACCTCCACCACCACCATCCCCCACCACCCTCTTCCACCACCTACAACAGCTGCACATAAGCACCTGTGTTAATAGTTATTGTTGTGTTGATGATGGTGGTTGTTGTGGTGATAGTGGTTGTTGTGATGGTGGTGGTTGTTGTGATGGTGGTGGTTGTTGTGATGGTGGTGGTGGTTGTTGTGGTGATGGTGGTTGTTGTGGTGATGGTGGTTGTTGTGATGGTGATGGTGGTTGATGAGATGGTGGGTGTTGTGGTGATGGTGGTTGTTGTGGTGATGGTGGTTGATGAGATGGTGGGTGTTGTGGTGATGGTGGTTGTTGTGGTGATAGTGATTGTTGTGGTGATGGTGGTTGTTGTGGTGATGGTGGTTGTTGTGGTGATAGTGGTTGTTGTGGTGATGGTGGTTGTTGTGGTGATAGTGGTTGTTGTGGTGATAGTGGTTGTTGTTTTGATGGTGGTTGTTGTGGTGATGGTGGTTGTTGTGGTGATGGTGGTTGTTGTGGTGATGGTGGTTGTTGTGGTGATAGTGGTTGTTGTGGTGATAGTGGTTGTTGTTTTGATGGTGGTTGTTGTGGTGATGGTGGTTGTTGTGGTGATAGTGGTTGTTGTGGTGATGGTGGTTGTTGTGGTGATAGTGGTTGTTGTGGTGATGGTGGTTGTTGTGGTGATGGTTTGTTGTTGTGGTGATGGTGGTTGTTGTGGTGATAGTGGTTGTTGTGGTGATGGTGGTTGTCGTGGTGATGGTGGTTGTTGTGGTGATAGTGGTTGTTTTGTTGATAGTGGTTGTTGTGGTGATAGTGGTTGTTATGGTGATGGTGGTTGTTGTGGTGATGGTGGTTGTTGTGGTGATGGTGGTTGTTGTGGTGATGGTGGTTGTTGTGGTGATAGTGGTTTATTTGTTGATAGTGGTTGTTGTGGTGATGGTGGTTGTTGTGGTGATAGTGGTTGTTATGGTGATGGTGGTTGTTGTGGTGATAGTGGTTGTTATGGTGATGGTGGTTGTTGTGGTGATAGTGGTTGTTATGGTGATGGTGGTTGTTGTGGTGATAGTGGTTGTTATGGTGATGGTGGTTGTTGTGGTGATAGTGGTTGTTATGGTGTTGGTGGTTGTTGTGGTGATAGTGGTTGTTGTGGTGATAGTGGTTGTTGTGGTGATAGTGGTTGTTGTGGTGATGGTGGTTGTTGTGGTGATAGTGGTTGTTGTGGTGATAGTGGTTGTTGTGGTGATAGTGGTTGTTGTGGTGATAGTGGTTGTTGTGGTGATAGTGGTTGTTTTGTTGATAGTGGTTGTTGTAGTGATAGTGATTGTTATGGTGATGGTGGTTGTTGTGGTGATAGTGGTTGTTGTGGTGATAGTGGTTGTTATGGTGATGGTGGTTGTTGTGGTGATAGTGGTTGTTGTGGTGATAGTGGTTGTTTTGTTGATAGTGGTTGTTGTAGTGATAGTGGTTGTTATGGTGATGGTGGTTGTTGTGGTGATAGTGGTTGTTGTGGTGATAGTGGTTGTTATGGTGATGGTGGTTGTTGTGGTGATAGTGGTTGTCATGGTGATGGTGGTTGTTGTGGTGACAGTGGTTGTCATGGTGATGGTGGTTGTTGTGGTGATAGTGGTTGTCATGGTGATGGTGGTTGTTGTGGTGACAGTGGTTGTCATGGTGATGGTGGTTGTTGTGGTGATAGTGGTTGTCATGGTGATGGTGGTTGTTGTGGTGACAGTGGTTGTCATGGTGATGGTGGTTGTTGTGGTGACAGTGGTTGTCATGGTGATGGTGGTTGTTGTGGTGACAGTGGTTGTCATGGTGATGGTGGTTGTTGTGGTGATAGTGGTTGTCATGGTGATGGTGGTTGTTGTGGTGACAGTGGTTGTCATGGTGATGGTGGTTGTTGTGGTGACAGTGGTTGTCATGGTGATGGTGGTTGTCATGGTGATGGTGGTTGTTGGGGTGATAGTGGTTGTTGTCAATCCCGCCCACCAGGAACCACAATGGGCTGCTGCCTAGTAAGAGGAACCCTGTTAATGAACATACTTCATTACTCACCTCAGTGAAATCTCTGTCGACACAGTTCCTGGCTCAAGATCCAGGTGGTGTTACTCAGGTGGTATTACTCAGGTGGTATTACTCAGGTGGTGTTACTCAGGTGGTGTTACTCAGGTGGTGTTACTCAGGTGGTGTTACTCAGGTGGTGTTACTCAGGTGGTGGAGGGACATTGCTTCGTGAGGCACCCAACGTGTCGACACCTGGTTATTAGACCTTCATTAACCTGTACTAAAGCCCACGGATGATAGGCTACTATCTGACTCTGAGCAAGACTATCGGGACTACTGAACGAGACAGGTGGACCACCGACATGAAAGTCAATGAGGTGTCCCAGCGAGCGTGGGTTGATACTTGGCGTCCTCTGATCAGTCTACTCTGATCCTGCGTAATTGAAGGATCCACTAATCATTTAATTGAGTCCCTGGGACTGACTAACATCATTAAAAAGGTGTTGATCGTAATATCACAAAAGCCCCGACGTCCGTCGCAGGGTGTCCCTGGCTTCCGGCTTGCCTCTTGTCCCAACGAGAGCTAATCGCCCGCTACCATCCATTTGAAAGTGCCTCTTAGGCCAGGCACTGGGCATGGGGGCTACCTAATGGCAATTTAAGGACACTCACAAGGCGCCTCAGACAAGTAAGAATGTCGACACATTCAAGACATTCTTGAATAGGAAATCCTTGCTTAGACAGGATCATAACAATAATAACTCATATGTCAAGGGATGTAATGTTACATTAGTCTCTCCCGAGAGTGAATAAGTTAAAGTAGAGGAACCGGTTTTTACCCCCTTCCCTAGAGGGAGAAGTAACGGTTTCTTCACCCTCCTTCTAGTGGGGGTCAGATGTTGGTAGAAATTTCTACCATAGTAGTTATGCTGGTATTAGTAGTAGTATCTATCAACCATTCATATATATATATATATATATATATATATATATATATATATATATATATATATATATATATATATATATATATATATATATATATATATATATATATATACATATATATATTCATTAACAGATTGACAGCTGCCAAGTGACCTTGGCAGCTGTAAATCAGTCTGTCTTACAAGAGAGTAAAGGCTGAAGGTTCTCCATCAATCAGTTGTCGTTATCCTCAATGTATGTCTTCCGGTGTATTTACGTCCATCATGTAGTATGGAGACCAGAACCGAGCTACATAAGCTGAGTGACGTCTTAAAGTGACGTATAGGGCTGTTTTCTGGATATAATTTAGCCAGACGAGGGACTAATAAGCTCCTCCTCCTGTAGAATCTTCATTTTATCTCCGTGTATTGTGCTGATAGAACAGTCATTTTGTGTGGTACTCTGTCATATTCTTAATTACGATCAACTGCCTCGAGTACTTTACCGCAGAAAGTCAGCAGGTTAGTGAAGCAGGAACTCTCCTTCTGAGTCCATGTTGAGACTATGGTTATCAAGATGCCTTCTTATGATATCAGCTGTAATTGACTATTAATTTGCCTACAACTGAGGTCAGGCTTACTGGGCGGTAATTTGATGGTAATGATCTATCCCCTGCTTTAAAAATAGAAATTATGTTAAGGACCGAACACCTCAAAACTACGTCATCGAGGGTGATGGACTGATGATATCGTCTTTACATCTCTACCACTTCTGCTGCCTTCTCTGGATCCCACTGAAGAACCCCACTGCACAGGAGAAACGTTTAGGAACAAAATGAAACTCACAGTTACATATGTGTTTAAAGAGGAGCGTGAATTTTCAGGTCTGCTAATAACATGTGTATTTTTCCACTTTAATCTACCTCGTTCATAATTACTATCGCATTTACTTTGTCTGCTTTCGTAAGGTGAAGTCCAGTATGTTTTCTTAATGCTTTGACGACAGTAATGTTGTCGATTGTAGATCTCTACAACACAAGTGTGTGTGTGTGTGTGTGTGTGTGTGTGTGTGTGTGTGTGTGTGTGTGTGTGTGTGTGTGTGTGTGTGTGTGTGTGTGTGTGTGTAAACACTGACACCTTCACTTGCTTTAACGTCCTGACAAAACAAACGCCCATATGTGTTTGTGTGTGTTTGTTATACAGGTTCGGGCGTGGCGGGCGGGCGTGGTGTGGGCGTGGGACCTGGAGATAGAGGAAGCCACCCTGGAGGACGCTGGAGTGTATGAGTGTCAGGTCAACACTCGACCTAAGATCTCCCATCCTGTGACTCTACACGTCCATGGTGAGTCAGTGTGTGAGTGAGACAGTCAATGAGTGAGACAGTACTCACCTAATTGTGGTTGCAGGGGTCGAGACTCAGCAGCTGGCGAGGCTCCTGGTGAGACAGTGAGTTATTGAGTGAGTGAATCAGTGAGCCAGTGAATGAGTCAGTGAGTGAATGAGTCAGTAAATTAGCGTGTGAGACAGTGAGTGGGTGAGACTAAGTCAGTGAGTGAGTGAGACAGTAAGTCAGTGAGTGAGTCAGAGACAGTCAGTGTGAGTGAATCAGTGAGTCAGTGAGTCAGAGAGTGAGTCAGTGACTCAGTAAGTGAGTTAGTGCAGCAGTGAGTAACTAATCTATAAATTAATAAGAACTTACACACACACATACACACACACACACACACACACACACACACACACACACCTCAAAGGCGGTGGGACCAGACAACATCTCTCCATGGGTCCTTAAAGAGGGAGCAGAGATATTGTGTGAGCCATTAACAAAGATCTTCAACACATCATTTGAAACTGGGCAACTCCCTGAGGTATGGAAAATGGCAAATGTAGTCCCAATTTTTAAAAAGGGAGACAGACATGAGGCACTAAACTACAGGCCTGTATCTCTAACGTGTATAGTATGCAAGGTCATGGAGAAGATCATCAGGAGGAGAGTGGTGGGGCACCTGGAAAGAAACAAGTGTATAATTGACAACCAGCACGGTTTCAGGGAAGGAAAATCCTGTGTCACAAACCTACTAGAGTTTTATGACAAGGTGACAGAAGTAAGACAAGAGAGAGAGGGGTGGATCGACTGCGTATTTTTGGACTGCAAGAAGGCTTTCGACACAGTTCCTCACAAGAGGTTACTGCAAAAGCTAGAGGACCAGGCACACATAACAGGAAAGGCACTGCAATGGATCAGAGAATATCTGACAGGGAGGAAACAACGAGTCATGGTACGCGACGAGGTGTCAGAGTGGGCGCCTGTGACAAGCGGGGTTCCACAGGGGTCAGTCCTAGGACCTGTGCTGTTCTTGGTATACGTGAACGACATAACGGAAGGGATAGACTCAGAAGTGTCCTTGTTTGCAGACGATGTGAAGTTAATGAGAAGAATCGAATCGGACGAGGATCAGGCAGGACTACAAAGAGATCTGGACAGGCTACAAGCCTGGTCCAGCAACTGGCTCCTTGAATTTAACCCTGCCAAATGCAAAGTCATGAAGATTGGGGAAGGGCAAAGAAGACCGCAGACACAATATAGTTTAGATG
>NC_091302.1:5489294-5531794 GCF_038502225.1 Cherax quadricarinatus | reverse complement strand
GACCAGGTGATGGTGTTCACTGATGTACTGACCAGGTGATGGTGTTCACTGATGTACTGACCAGGTGATGGTGTTCACTGATGTACTGACCAGGTGATGGTGTTCACTGATGTACTGACCAGGTGATGGTGTTCACTGATGTACTGACCAGGTGATGGTGCTCACTGCTGTACTGACCAGGTGATGGTGTTCACTGATGTACTGACCAGGTGATGGTGTTCACTGATGTACTGACCAGGTGATGGTGTTCACTGATATACTGACCAGGTGATGGTGTTCACATGTACTGACCAGGTGATGGTGTTCACTGATGTACTGACCAGGTGATGGTGTTCACTGATGTACTGACCAGGTGATGGTGTTCACTGATGTACTGACCAGGTGATGGTGTTCACTGATGTACTGACCAGGTGATGGTGCTCACTGCTGTACTGACCAGGTGATGGTGTTCACTGATGTACTGACCAGGTGATGGTGTTCACTGATGTACTGACCAGGTGATGGTGTTCACTGATATACTGACCAGGTGATGGTGTTCACTGATGTACTGACCAGGTGATATTTACTGACATACTGACCAGGTGATGGTGTTTACTGTTGTACTGACTAGGTGATTGTGTTCATTGCTGTACTGACCAGGTGATGTTGTTGACAGGGGCGGTGTTAGCCTTCACGTGGCTCACGAGGGTGCCAGGGCCAGTGCCAGACTCTCACTGACAAGTGTCACCCTTGACGACGCTGGCAACTATACCTGTCAACCCCAGGGGCTAGACGCTGCCTCTGTCACTGTCTACGTTATGCAAAGTAAGTAGCCTGCCAGCCTGCCTACTTTCCAACCAGCCTGCCTACTTTCCAACCAGCCTGCCTACTTTCCAACCAGCCTGCCTACTTTCCAACCAGCCTGCCTACTTCCCAACCAGCCTGCCTACTTCCCAACCAGCCTGTCTACCTCCCAGTCTGCCTTCTATCCTACCAACTACCAGCCTACCAGCCTACCACCCTGCCACCCTGCTTACCTCCCAGCTAGCCTGCCTTCTCTCCTACCAACTACCAGCCTGCCAGCCTACCTCCCAACCAGCCTGCCTTCTATCTTACAACTACCAGCCTGCCAGCCTACCATCCCACCACCCTGCCACCCTGCCTACCTCCCAGCTAGCCTGCCTTCTATCCTACCAACTACCAGCCTGCCAGCCTGCCAGTCTACCAGCCTGCCAACCTACCTACTTCCCACCCAGCCTGCCTTCTATCCTACCAACTACCAGCCTACCAGCCTACCTATAACGAGGTTATTTTGGTAGGCTGTAAGCGGGGTGTGAATGATAAACTTCTTCGGAGGCTTCTTACTTTATTGTTAAGTCGTCGTGGGTTACACAGGCTTGTGTGTGTGTGCCCATGGCCCGGGAGGGCCATGCCCACGAGAGAGAGCTGGGAGGCCTTGTGTCTTCCTGCTAGGCCGCTGTGTGAGTGAGATGGAGGCATGTCTGGGCATACTGAAGTGGCAAGGCCTCTAGGTGGCAACACCAGCATGACGCGAAATATGAACTAAGCTGGCAGACAGCATGGGCTGTCTGTGCAGACAGTACAGGCTGTCTACATACGCTTGGCCACCTACCGCGCGTCGTCCCGACGCGACAATACTGGTAGTAAAAGAAACTCTGTCTCTCTCTCGTAGGAACAGGGCACAGAACACAAAATAAAAACATATATATACATATGGACATGGAAAAAAAACTTCCTACAGGGAGGGAAGAAAAAACATGGGGTGTGCTAAACATCGTGGTCAAAGGCAATGAGCGTCGAAGGGCATCACTGCACGCCTTCCTGCGTCTGGACATACTGCAACACGGGAGACATCGCTGCGGCTGAGCTGTAACGTAACAGGTTACGGTCTCCTCTGGAACGGTGAAGCAGTCATCGTAGGAGTCGCTGCAGGTTTTCACTCAACCTGGGGCACAACATGCTGGTGCCCTCGAGTGAGGCGTCGACAAAACTCGGCAACTGGGCAGGACTTCTGGCAAGCGACTCAGGAGGACACTTCTCAACTGGTACTGTCGCTGGGCTGTCACTGCCGGCGAGCGTGGAGCGAGTTGTGGAGCGAGTCGTGGCAGAGACGACTGGGCGAAACATCTGGGAGTTGTAACATCATACACCAGACTGCAGTGAGCGAGCTAGCAGTCAAAGTGACATCATCTTTGTGCAGGCTGCTCACTGAAGCTTGTGACACAGCGCCTGCCGACAGGCGTGGCTGCGGCTTGACGAGTATCATCTCTCGACAGTTGGACTTATAGCAGAGGTTAGCCTAAGCGTCCCCAGACTTGTTTCTCTACATATAACTGCACTCTGACGGTCTGGAGGTGAAGTGAAACAAATCTCGATGGGAATCGTAGCAGGTACGATTCTGCAGAACATCACGAGCGACGAGCATAAAAGCTTTCTGTACAAGAGGGCTCGTACGCTCAGGGCTGAGTAATCAGCTGTCAAACGTACGGGTCACACGGGTGACTTAACACAGTGGTGCTACTCAGGTCTGGCTCAGACCTCACTGGACACACGGAAACTTTAAAAACACACCGCTGTACATACGGTACAACATGGCTTAACTAGCAAATGATGCTTTTCTGTTCACAAAACTGACACTAAGACATATACTAAAATGTGAGAACACTGACTAAGAGGAATTAAGTAACACACGACATATATTTTCTCTCAATCTTCTCGACAATACTGAAATAATTACTAGAACACTCGATGGTGACATCATGTGATGTCAGGCGTGATGTCGTCAGCAGACATCTCGAGGTGACGTCAGCAGACATCTCGAGGTGACGTCAGGCAGACATCGTGACGTCATGAAGTCGGGCAGCATCGTGGGTGACGTCAATGTGATGCGGGCAGCAGACCACAGCATGTGGCCTGGGACATCTGGTAACTCACGTGGCTGGTAGATCTACGTGACATCGGCCACACCCAACGTGGTGTCGATCCACGTGGTGTCGTGATCTACGTGGCATGCTGATCCACGCAGCTTCGAGTGGCCTCGGGCACTCGGATACACAGCACTGGCGATGAATCACACGAAAAACAGCAGAGAACACAGCAGAGGGAGTGAATAGTGGTGAGTGGTGTATGGTAGTGTGGTGGCGAGGAGCGTGGGTGAGTGTATGGCAGGGCGAGCATCTAGCCATTCCTCCTCCTCCTCCTCCCCCACCCACAAACACGTGAAGCTCACACTGGACGCAGAAATCACCACAAAACTCACCTCTGGCTTGCTGAAACAGCTGTGCTGAGCTGAACAGCAACAGCAACATACAAGTGACGCTGAACACGTGACTTGAGAAACAGCGTGGGACGCTGTGGCGTGGAGTCACTGGGACGCCACTCACAATTCTCGAAGAAATTCGGCAAATTTCGGCTGGATCCTGCTTGTACCTGTGTCTGGATGCTCAAACGTGCAGACACGACATCAGGATAACTTGTTGAGAGACGGATGCTTCTTGTGTAGGGTGATGAAGTGAAGATGACTTCATACCTCTCCTTCCTCTCTCCAGGCAAACACAACTGCTGCGAGCACCGCTGCCACCATTTATAAAAAGGTTTATTTGGTAAGCTGTAAGCGGGGTGTGAATGATAAACTTCTTCGGAGGCTTCTTACTTTATTGTTAAGTCGTCGTGGGTTACACAGGCTTGTGTGTGTGTGCCCATGGCCCGGGAGGGCCATGCCCACGAGAGAGAGCTGGGAGGCCTTGTGTCTTCCTGCTAGGCCGCTGTGTGAGTGAGATGGAGGCATGTCTGGGCATACTGAAGTGGCAAGGCCTCTAGGTGGCAGCACCAGCATGACGCGAAATATGAACTAAGTTGGCAGACAGCATGGGCTGTCTGTGCAGACAGTACAGGCTGTCTACATACCAGCCTACCACCCTACCACCCTGCCTACCTCTCAACCAGCCTGTCTTCTATCCTACCAAGTACCAGCCTGCCAGCCTGCCAGCCTGCCAGCCTGCCAGCCTACCAGCCTACCAGCCTGCCACCCTGCCTACCTACCAACCAACCAGCCTGCCTTCTATCCTGCCAACTACCAGTCTGCAAGCCTGCCAACCTCGGAGCTTGCCAACCTGCCAGGCGGCCAACCTGCCATTCTGCCAGCATGCCAAGCTGCTAACCTACTTATTTGACGACCAGCAAACTTGCTAGCTTGGCAGTCTGCCAAAATGCCAGCCTGCTTGACTACCAGCCTGCCACTTTGCTAAAGTGTAAGCCTGCCAGCCTACAAAACTGCCAGCCTGCTAACCTGCCAGGGTACCAACCTACCAGTCTGCTAGTATGCCACACTGATAGCCTGCCAACCTGTCAGCCTGCCAGCCTGCCAGCCTGCCAGCCTGCCAGCCTGCAAGTATACCAGCCAGCCTTCTAACCTGCCAGACTGGAAACCTGAGAGCCTGCCAGCCTGTCAACCTCCCAGACTACTAATCTGCCATCCTGACACCCTGGCAATCTTCCAACCTGCCAGCCTTACAGCCTACCAGCTTGCCAACCTGCCAGTTTTCCAGCCTGCCAGCCTACCAGCCTGCCAACCTGCCAGCTTTCCAGCCTGCCACCCTATCAGCCTACACTTGCCAGCCTTCCAGCCTGCCAGCCCATCAACCTGCCAGCCTTCCAGCTTGCCAGCCTACCAGCATGCCAACCTGCCAGCTTTCCAGCTGCCAGCCTACCAGCCTTCCAGCCTGCCAGCCTACCAGCCTGCCAACCTGCCAGCTTTAAAGCCTGCCAACCTGCCAGCCTATCAGTCTTCCAACCTGCCAGCCTACCAGCCTGCCAACCTGCCAGCTTTAAAGCCTGCCAGCCTACCAGCCTGCCAACCTGCCAGCCATCAGTCTTCCAACCTGCCAGCCTACCAGCCTGTCAGCCTGTCAGCCTAGCAGTCTGCCAAACTTTAAATATTTTATATGAAATATTTCCTTGCCAGGATGCTGTGTCTGGCAGGCACAGTGCCAGGATGCTGTGTCTGGCAGACACAGTGCCAGGATGCTGTGTCTGGCAGACACAGTGCCAGGATGCTGTGTCTAGCAGACACAGTGCCAGGATGCTGTGTCTGGCAGACACAGTACCAGGATGCTGTGTCTGGCAGACACAGTGCCAGGATGCTGTGTCTGGCAGACACAGTACTGGCAGGACACATGCTGTGTCTGGCAGACACAGTGCCAGTATGCTGTGTCTGGCAGACACAGTGCCAGGATGCTGTGTCTGGCAGACACAGTGCCAGGATGCTGTGTCTGGCAGACACAGTGCCAGGATGCTGTGTCTGGCAGACACAGTGCCAGGATGCTGTGTCTGGCAGACACAGTGCCGGGATGCTGTGTCTGGCAGACACAGTGCCAGAAGGCTGTGTCTGGCAGACACAGTGCCAGAATGCTGTGTCTGGCAGACACAGTGCCAGGATGCTGTGTCTGGCAGACACAGTGCCAGGATGCTGTGTCTGGCAGACACAGTGCCAGGATGCTGTGTCTGGCAGACACAGTGCCGGGATGCTGTGTCTGGCAGACACAGTGCCAGGATGCTGTGTCTGGTAGACACAGTGCCAGGACGCTGTGTCTGGTAGACATAGTGCCAGGATACTATGTCTGGCAGACAGTGCCAAGGTACTGTTTCTGTCACAATACCAGGTTACTGTGTCTGACAGACAGTAGCAGAGTACTATGCCTGGCAGAGTACCAGGGTACTGTGTCTGGCATACAGTGCCAGAGTACTGTGTCTGGCAGACAGTGCCAGGGTACTGTGTCTGGCAGACAGTGCCAGAGTACTGTGTCTGGCAGACAGTCCTAGGGTACTGTGTCTGACAGACAGTGCCAGGGTACTGTGCCTGGCATACAGTGCCAGGGTACTCTGTCTGGCAGACAGTACCAGGGTAATTTGTCTGGCAGACAGAGTACCAGGATACTGTATCTGGCATACAGTGCCAGGGTACTGTGCCTGACAGTGCCAGAGTACTGTGTCTGGCAGACAGTACCAGGGTACTGTGTCTGGCAGACTGTGCCAGGGTACTGTGTTTTTCAGACAGTGCCAGGGTACTGTGTCTGGCAGACTGTGCCAGGGTACTGTGTCTAGCAGACTGTGCCAGGGTACTGTGTTTTTCAGACAGTGCCAGGGTACTATGTCTGGCAGACTGTGCCAAGGTATTGTGTCTGGCAGACTGTGCCAGGGTACTTTGTCTGGCAGACAGTGCCAGGGTACTGTGTCTGGCAGACAGTGCCAGGGTACTTTGTCTGGCAGACAGTGCCAGGGTGCTGTGTCTGGCAGACTGTGCCAGGGTACTTTGTCTGGCAGACAGTGCCAGGGTGCTGTGTCTGGCAGACAGTGCCAGTGTGCTGTGTCTGGCAGACAGTGCCAGGGTGCTGTGTCTGGCAGACAGTGCCAGGGTACTGTGTCTGGCAGACAGTGCCAGGGTGCTGTGTCTGGCAGACAGTGCCAGGGTGCTGTGTCTGGCAGACAGTGCCAGGATGCTGTATCTGGCAGACAGTGCCAGGGTACTGTGTCTGGCAGACAGTGCCAGGGTACTGTGTCTGGCAGACAGTGCCAGGGTACTGTGTCTGGCAGACAGTGCCAGGGTGCTGTGTCTGGCAGACTGTGCCAAGGTACTTTGTCTGGCAGACAGTGCCAGGGTGCTGTGTCTGGCAGACAGTGCCAGGGTGCTGTGTCTGGCAGACAGTGCCAGGGTACTGTGTCTGGCAGACAGTGCCAGGGTGCTGTGTCTGGCAGACAGTGCCAGGGTGCTGTGTCTGGCAGACAGTGCCAGGGTGCTGTGTCTGGCAGACAGTGCCAGGGTGCTGTGTCTGGCAGACAGTGCCAGGGTGCTGTGTCTGGCAGACAGTGCCAGGGTGCTGTGTCTGGCAGACAGTGCCAGGGTGCTGTGTCTGGCAGACAGTGCCAGGGTGCTGTGTCTGGCAGACACTGTACCTCCTGTTGTAATTAATTCACAAATTATTTTTAGAAATAATATTTCCAGATGATATATACAAATGTTAACAACTTTTAGTAACAAGGATTGACGGTATCAAGAGAGAAGTGTCACAACCAGGTGGGGATATTGTTTTGGAATAGTTGTTGCCTTTATTTAATAAATATATGAGTAAGGGAAAGGTACCCAGGGAATGGCAGAGAGCATCCATAGTTGCTTTGTATATAGGCAAAGGGGACAAAAGAGAGTGCAAAAATTATAGAGGAATAAGTCTGTTGAGTATACCTGGTAAAGTGTATGGTAGAGTTATTATTGAAAGAATTAAGAGTAAGACGGAGAGCAGGATAGCAGATGAACAAGGAGGCTTTAGGAAAGGTAGGGGGTGTGTGGACCAAGTGTTTGCAGTGAAACATATAGGTGAACAGTGTTTAAATAAAGGTAAAGAGGATTTTATTATATTTATTTATTTGGAAAAGACATATGATAAGGTGGATGGGGGGGGATGTGACAGATGTTGCATATATATGGAATAGGAAGTAGGTTATTGAAAACAGTTAAGAGTTTTAAGATTATACTGAAGCTCAGGGTATTGTATTTAAGAGAGAGAGATTAATTCCCAGTAATAGTAATCCTTAGCCTGGAATGCATGATGTCATCATGGTTGTTCAATATATTTACAGATATGATTGTACGAGAAGTTAATGCTCGGGTGTTGGCAGACTGTGTGGGATTAATAGATAAAGAATCCGGCACAATGTTGGAATTGTCAGAGTTGATTTTTGCTGATGACTCTGTGCTTTTGGGAGATTCTGAAGAGAAGTTGCAGAGGTTGGTAGACGATTTTGGGAAGGAAATTAAAAGTGAACATAGGAAAGAGCAAGGTGATGAGAATAAAAAAAAACAGGTAATGGAAGATTGGATATCAGATTGGAAGGAGGGAGTATGGAGGAAGTGAATGTGTTCAGATGTTTGGGTGTGGACTTGTCAGCAGATGGGTCTATGGAAGACCAGGTGAACTAAAAATTGACGATGGGAAAAAGTTGAGTGGTGCACTGAAAAGTCTGTTTTCCATGGAAGCAAAGATGGGAATGTATGAGAGTATAATGATACCAACGCTCTTAAATGTGTGTGAAGCATTGGTGGTGAATGTTGCAACAATGAGAAGGCTGGAGGCAGTGCAGATGTCATGTCTGAGGGCAATATGTGGTGTGAATATTACGCAAAGAATGTGTAGCTTGGAGATGAGAAGGAGGTGCGGGTTTTTAAAAGTACTATCCAAAGGGCTGAGGAGGCGTTCTTGATGTGGTTCGGATATTTAGAGAGGATGTATAAATCAATAGTGGAAGGAAGGTGGGGTAAGGGTCGTTTGAGGATAGGTTGGAGGGAGGAGGTAACGGAGGTTCTGTGAGCGAGGGGCTGGAATTTCCAGGAAGCGTACGTGAGCATGTTAGATAGAAGCTAGTGGAGACAAAGGGTTTTTATAACTTGACGTGCTGTTGGAGTGTGAGCAACGAACATTAATGAAGGGATTCAAGGAAACCGGTTAGCCGGACTTGAGTCCTGGAGGTGGGAAGTACAGTGCCTGCACTCTGAAGGAGGGTTGTAGGCACGCCTCTGGCAAGACAGTGATGGAGTGAGTCATGATGAAAGAGTTTCTTCTTTTTCTGGTCACGCTGCCTCGGTGGGAAACGGCCGATGTGTTAACATAAACATAATTTACAAATGATATTTACAGATGTAATTTACAGATGACATTTACAAATGATACTTGTTGCATTGCAGCTGAGGAAGCGAGAGCCATGCACCACGACAGTGCTTGCAAGATGGGCAGTCAATCTCCCTTGTTGCTGGTGTTGCTGTACCTGGTCCAGAGATGATGCAGCGGGCCATTGGGACAGTTTGCTGGACAAGTCTCAAAATCGGGGATGTTGCTGTCCACTGGGACAGTCTACTGGAACAGTCTACTGGACCAGTCTCAATACTACATCCAGAATTAAGAAGTCCTCCTTGACAGTCTTCTGAAGGAGTCTCTATTATACTGGACCAGCCTGCTGGACCGGCATTGATATCAGTGAGTGTTGGTCCAATAGTGACTGCTACACGTCAGTGTTGGTCCAACAGTGATTGGTACATGGCAGTGTGTTGGTCCAGCAGTGACTTGTAAACCATAGCATGGGCGGAGTTAGAATCCGCGATCAGAGACTCTTAAAACTCCAGACCGACGCGCTAGCCACTGGGTCAGTTGGCCACAACAATATTCATCCATCCATTCATCCATATTGACGGCTTTGACGGGACTTGAGCTAGAGCTCGTCACGGCCACACTAGCTGGAGATTCGTCTGTAAAAACTTGCATTTGTGGTCACAGTGGTGCCTATGTTAACCTTCCTATGGTGTAGAAATATTGCAGCTAGCTGGTCCAGTGGCTAACGCGACGGTCTGGAGTTTTGAGACTCTGACCGCGGGTTCTAACCCCACCCGTGGTATGGTTTGTTTGCAATCGTGTCATGACGATTTAGTGAGTCAAATGACTAGTACATCCTGACTGATGTACACTCTGACTGATGTACACCCTGACTGATGTACACACTAACTGATGTACACACTGACGGATGTACACACTGATGTGCACACTGACTGATGTGCACACTGACTGATGTAGACGCTCACTGATGTACACACTGACGGATGTGCACACTGACTGATGTACACGCTCACTGATGTACACAATGACTGACGTACACAATGACTGATGTACACACTGATGAACACACTCACTGATGTACACACTGACTGATGTGCACACTGACTGATGTACACACTGACTGATGTACACACTGACTGATGTACACAATGACTGATGTACACACTGATGAACACACTCACTGATGTACAAACTGACTGATGTGCACACTGACTGATGTACACACTGACTGATGTACACACTGACTGATGTGCACACTGACTGATGTACACACTGACTGATGTACACACTGGCTGATGTACACACTGACTGATGTACACACTGACTGATGTACACAATGACTGATGTACACACTGACTGATGTGCACACTGACTGATGTACATAATGACTGATGTACACACTGACTGATGTGCACACTGACTGATGTACATAATGACTGATGTACACAATGACTGATGTACACAATGACTGATGTACACAATGACTGATGTACATAATGACTGATGTACACAATGACTGATGTACACAATGACTGATGTACACAATGACTGATGTACACAATGACTGATGTACATAATGACTGATGTACACAATGACTGATGTACACAATGACTGATGTACATAATGACTGATGTACACAATGACTGATGTACACAATGACTGATGTACACAATGACTGATGTACACAATGACTGATGTACATAATGACTGATGTACACAATGACTGATGTACACAATGACTGATGTACACAATGACTGATGTACACAATGACTGATGTACACAATGACTGATGTACACAATGACTGATGTACATAATGACTGATGTACACAATGACTGATGTACACAATGACTGATGTACATAATGACTGATGTACACAATGACTGATGTACATAATGACTGATGTACATAATGACTGATGTACACAATGACTGATGTACATAATGACTGATGTACACAATGACTGATGTACATAATGACTGATGTACACAATGACTGATGTACACAATGACTGATGTACACAATGACTGATGTACACAATGACTGATGTACATAATGACTGATGTACACAATGACTGATGTACACAATGACTGATGTACACAATGACTGATGTACACAATGACTGATGTACACACTGACTGATGTACACAATGACTGATGTACATAATGACTGATGTACACACTGACTGATGTACACAATGGCTGATGTACATAACGACTGATGTACACAATGACTGATGTACACAATGACTGATGTACATAATGACTGATGTACACACTGACTGATGTACATAATGACTGAAAAAGTCAAGAATGATTGAGTTGCACTTGAATGTCTCTCTCTCTCTCTCTCTCTCTCTCTCTCTCTCTCTCTCTCTCTCTCTCTCTCTCTCTCTCTCTCTCTCTCTCTCTCTCTCTCTCTCTCTCTCTCTCTCTCTCTTACTGTAAATAATAAATGTTTAACAGTGAGAAAGTCAGTCAATACTTAGGTCTCTCATTCAGTGTTTTCAAATGTATTTTTATGTATGTTATACATGTATACATGTGTGTGTGTGTGTGTGTGTGTGTGAATGTGTGTGTGTGTATGCGTGCGTGTGTGTGTGTGTATGTGTGTGTGTGTGTGTATGCGTGCGTGTGTGTGTGTGTATGTGTATGTGTGTGTGTGTATATGCGTGTGTGTGTGTGTGTGTGTGTGTGTGTGTGTGTGTGTGTGTACTCACCTATTTGTACTCACCTATTTGTGGTTGCAGGGGTCGAGTCCTAGCTCCTGGCCCCACCTCTTCACCGGTTGCTACTAGGCCCTCTCTCTCCCCGCTCCGTGAGCTTTATCAAACCTCGTCTTAAAACTGTGTATGGTTCCTGCCTCCACTACGTCATTTTCTATGCTATTCCACTGCCTTACAACTCTATGACTGAAGAAATACTTCCTACTATCTCTCTGACTCATTTGTGCCTTCAACTTCCAATTGTGGCCTCTTGTTTCTGTGTCCCCTCCCTGGAACATCCTGTCTTTGTCCACCTTGTCTATTCCACGCAGTATTTTATATGTCGTTATCATGTCTTCCCTGACCCTCCTGTCCTCCAGTGTCGTCAGGCCGATTTCCCTTAATCTTTCTTCATAGGACATTCCCCTTAGCTCTGGAACTAACCTTGTCGCAAACCTTTGTACTTTCTCTAGTTTCTTGACGTGCTTTATCAAGTGCGGGTTCCAAACAGGTGCTGCATACTCCAGTATGGGCCTGACATACACGGTGTACAGTGTCTTGAATGATTCCTTACTAAGGTATCGGAATGCTGTTCTCAGGTTTGCCAGGCGCCCATATGCTGCAGCAGTTATCTAATTGATGTGTGCTTCCGGAGACATGCTCGGTGTTATACTCACTCCAAGATCTTTCTCCTTGAGTGAGGTTTGCAGTCTTTGGCCACCTAGCCTATACTCTGTCTGTGGTCTTCTGTGTCCTTCCCCTATCTTCATGACTTTGCATTTGGCAGGATTAAATTCGAGAAGCCATTTGCTGGACCAGGTGTCCAGTCTGTCCAGGTCTCTTTGAAGTCCTGCCTGGTCCTCATCAGATTTAATTCTCCTCATTAACTTCACATCATCTGCAAACAGGGACACTTCTGAGTCTAACCCTTCCGTCATGTCGTTCACATATACCAAAAATAGCACTGGTCCTAGGACCGACCCCTGTGGGACCCCGCTCGTCACAGGTGCCCACTGTGATACATCATTACGTACCATGACTCGTTGTTGCCTCCCTGTCAGGTATTCTCTGATCCATTGCAGTGCCCTTCCTGTTATATGCGCCTGATGCTCTAGCTTCTGCACTAATCTCTTGTGAGGAACTGTGTCAAAGGCCTTCTTGCAGTCCAAGAAGATGCAATCAACCCACCCCTCTCTCTCTTGTCTTACTTCTGTTATTTTATCATAAAACTCCAGAAGGTTTGTGACACAGGATTTGCCTTCCGTGAATCCGTGCTGGTTGGCATTTATACTCCTGTTCCGTTCCAGGTGCTCCACCACTCTCCTCCTGATAATCTTCTCCATAATTTTGCATACTATACACGTCAATGACACAGGTCTATAGTTTAGTGCCTCTTTTCTGTCTCCTTTTTTAAAAATGGGAACTACATTTGCCGTCTTCCATACCTCAGGTAGTTGCCCAGTTTCCAGGGATGTGTTGAAGATTGTGGTAAGTGGCACGCACAACATATCTGCTCCCTCTCTAAGGACCCACGGGGAGATGTCCGGTCCCATTGCCTTTGAGGTATCAATGTCCCTTAGCAGCTTCTTCACCTCCTCCTCATCTGTATGTATGTCGTCCAACACTTGTTGGTGTATTCCTTGCTGGTGTCCCCATCTGGTCTGTTCCCCCAGAGTCCTTCCTGTCTCTACTGTAAATACTTCCTTAAATCTCGTGTTGAGCTCCTCGCATACCTCTTGATCGTTTCTTGTGAGTTCTCCACCTTCTTTCCTCAGCCTTATCACCTGGTCCTTGACTGTTGTCTTCCTCCTAATGTGGCTATACAGCAGGTGTGTGTGTGTATGTGTGTGTGTGTGTATATGTGTGTGTGTATGCGTGCGTGTGTGTGTGTGAATGTGTGTGTGTGTGTGTATGCGTGCGTGTGTGTGTGTGAATGTGTGTGTGTGTGTGTGTATGCGTGCGTGTGTGTGTGTGAATGTGTGTATGTGTGTGCGTGTGTAACTATGTCTTTAATAAAATATAAATCAAGCAATTATTTCATTATCCCACAAGGAGAAGACTAGGCGGGTGCAGTAAGAGACAACATCACAAGTGTCAGGGGCCCAAGACTATTTAACTGCCTCCCAGTATACATAAGGGGGATTACCAATAGTCTCCTAGCTATATTCAAGACGTCTGGCTGTCTTCAAGACCCCTGGATGTCTTCAAGACCCCTGGTTGTCTTCAAGACCCCTGGATGTCTTCAAGACCCCTGGTTGTCTTCAAGATCCCTGGTTGTCTTCAAGACTCCTGGTTGTCTTCAAGACCCCTGGTTGTCTTCAAGACCCCTGGTTGTCTTCAAGACCCCTGGTTGTCTTCAAGACTCCTGGTTGTCTTCAAGACCCCTGGTTGTCTTCAAGACCCCTGGTTGTCTTCAAGACTCCTGGTTGTCTTCAAGACCCCTGGTTGTCTTCAAGACCCCTGGTTGTCTTCAAGACTCCTGGTTGTCTTCAAGACTCCTGGTTGTCTTCAAGACCCCTGGTTGTCTTCAAGACTCTTGGTTGTCTTCAAGACTCCTGGTTGTCTTCAAGACAACTGGTTGTCTTCAAGACCCCTGGTTGTCTTCAAGACTCCTGGTTGTCTTCAAGACTCCTGGTTGTCTTCAAGACCCCTGGTTGTCTTGAAGATCCCTGGTTGTCTTCAAGACTCCTGGTTGTCTTCAAGACTCCGGGATGTCTTCAAGACTCCTGGTTGTCTTCAAGACCCCTGGTTGTCTTCAAGACCCCTGGTTGTCTTCAAGACCCCTGGTTGTCTTCAAGACCCCTGGTTGTCTTCAAGACCCATGGTTGTCTTCAAGACTCCTGGTTGTCTTCTAGACACCGGGTTGTCTTCAAGACCCCTGGTTGTCTTCAAGACTCCTGGTTGTCTTCAAGACCCCTGGTTGTCTTCAAGACCCCTGGTTGTCTTCAAGACCCCTGGTTGTCTTCAAGACCCCTGGTTGTCTTCAAGACTCCTGGTTGTCTTCAAGACCCCTGGTTGTCTTCAAGACCCCTGGTTGTCTTCAAGACCCCTGGTTGTCTTCAAGACTCCTGGGTGTCTTCAAGACCCCTGGTTGTCTTCAAGACCCCTGGTTGTCTTCAAGACTCCTGGTTGTCTTCAAGACTCCTGGTTGTCTTCAAGACCCCTGGTTGTCTTCAAGACTCTTGGTTGTCTTCAAGACTCCTGGTTGTCTTCAAGACAACTGGTTGTCTTCAAGACCCCTGGTTGTCTTCAAGACTCCTGGTTGTCTTCAAGACTCCTGGTTGTCTTCAAGACCCCTGGTTGTCTTCAAGATAACTGGTTGTCTTCAAGACTCCTGGTTGTCTTCAAGACTCCGGGATGTCTTCAAGACTCCTGGTTGTCTTCAAGACCCCTGGTTGTCTTCAAGACCCCTGGTTGTCTTCAAGACCCCTGGTTGTCTTCAAGACCCCTGGTTGTCTTCAAGACCCATGGTTGTCTTCAAGACTCCTGGTTGTCTTCTAGACTCCGGGTTGTCTTCAAGACCCCTGGTTGTCTTCAAGACCCCTGGTTGTCTTCAAGACCCCTGGTTGTCTTCAAGACCCCTAGTTGTCTTTAAGACTCCTGGTTGTCTTCAAGATTCCTGGTTGTATTCAAGACGACTGGTTGTCTTCAAGACCCCTGGTTGTCTTCGAGACCCCTGATTGTCTTCAAGACCCCTGGTTGTCTTCCAGACCCCTGGTTGTCTTCAAGACCCCTGGTTGTCTTCAAGACCCCTTGTTGTCTTCAAGACCCATGGTTGTCTTCAAGACCCCTGGTTGTCTTCAGGACTCATGGTTGTCTTCAAGTCCCCTGGTTGTCTTCAAGACTCCTGGTTGTCTTCAAGACCCCTGGTTGTCTTCAAGACCCCAGCTTGTCTTCAAGACCCATAGTTGTCTTCAAGACTCCTGGTTGTCTTCAAGACTCCGGGTTGTCTTCAAGACCCATGGTTGTCTTCAAGACCCCTGGTTGTCTTCAAGACCCCTGGTTGTCTTCAAGACTCCTGGTTGTCTTCAAGACCCCTGGTTGTCTTCAAGACCCCTGGTTGTCTTCAAGACTCCTGGTTGTCTTCAAGACCCCTGGTTGTCTTCAAGACCCCTGGTTGTCTTCAAGACTCCTGGTTGTCTTCAAGACTCCTGGTTGTCTTCAAGACCCCTGGTTGTCTTCAAGACTCCTGGTTGTCTTCAAGACCCCTGGTTGTCTTCAAGACCCCTGGTTATCTTCAAGATCCCTGCTTGTCTTCAAGACTCCTGGTTGTCTTCAAGACTCCGGGTTGTCTTCAAGACCCCTGGTTGTCTTCAAGACCCCTGGTTGTCTTCAAGACTCCAGGTTGTCTTCAAGACTCCTGGTTGTATTCAAGACTCCTGGTTGTCTTCAAGACCCCTGGTTGTCTTCATGACCCCTGGTTGTCTTCAAGACCCCTGGTTGTCTTCAAGACCCCTGGTTGTCTTCAAGACCCCTGGTTGTCTTCAAGACTCCTGGTTGTCTTCAAGACCCCTGGTTGTCTTCAAAATCCCTGGTTGTCTTCAAGACCCCTGGTTGTCTTCAAGACTCCTGGTTGTCTTCAAGACTCCTGGTTGTCTTCAAGACTCCTGGTTGCCTTCAAGACTCCTGGTTGTCTTCAAGACCCCTGGTTGTCTTCAAGACTCCTGGTTGTCTTCAAGACTCCCGGTTGTCTTCAAGACCCCTGGTTGTCTTCAAGACCCCTGGTTGTCTTCAAGACCCCTGGTTGTCTTCAAGACTCCTGGTTGTCTTCAAGACCCCTGGTTGTCTTCAAGACCCCTGGTTGTCTTCAAGACCCCTGGTTGTCTTCAAGACTCCTGGTTGTCTTCAAGACCCCTGGTTGTCTTCAAAATCCCTGGTTGTCTTCAAGACCCTTGGTTGTCTTTAAGACTCCTGGTTGTCTTCAAGATTCCTGGTTGTATTCAAGACTCCTGGTTGTCTTCAAGACCCCTGGTTGTCTTCAAGACCCCTGATTGTCTTCAAGACCCTTGGTTGTCTTCCAGACCCCTGGTTGTCTTCAAGACCCCTGGTTGTCTTCAAGACCCCTGGTTGTCTTCAAGACCCATGGTTGTCTTCAAGACCCCTGGTTTTTTTCAAGACCCATGGTTGTCTTCAAGACCCCTGGTTGTCTTCAAGACTCCTGGTTGTCTTCAAGACCCCTGGTTGTCTTCAAGACCCCGGGTTGTGTTCAAGACCTATGGTTGTCTTCAAGACTCCTGGTTGTCTTCAAGACTCCGGGTTGTCTTCAAGACCCATGGTTGTCTTCAAGACCCCTGGTTGTCTTCAAGACCCCTGGTTGTCTTCAAAGCCCCTGGTTATCTTCAAGACTCCTGGTTGTCTTCAAGACCCCTGGTTGTCTTCAAGACCCCTGGTTGTCTTCAAGACCCCTGGTTGTCTTCAAGACTCCTGGTTGTCTTCAAGACTCCTGGTTGTCTTCAAGACCCCTGGTTGTCTTCAAGACCCGTGATTGTCTTCAAGACCCCGGGTTGTCTTCAAGACCCATGGTTGTCTTTAAGACCCCTGATTGTCTTCAAGACCCATGGTTGTCTTCAAGACCCCTGGTTGTCTTCAAGACTCCTGGTTGTCTTCAAGACCCCTGGTTGTCTTCAAGACCCCTGGTTGTCTTCAAGACCCCTGATTGTTTTCAAGACCCCTGGTTGTCTTCAAGACCCATGGTTGTCTTCAAGACCCCTGGTTGTCTTCAAGACCCCTGGTTGTCTTCAAAACTCCTGGTTGTCTTCAAGACCCCTGGTTGTCTTCAAGACCCATGATTGTCTTCAAGACCCATGGTTGTCTTCAAGACCCCTGGTTGTCTTCGAGACCCCTGGTTGTCTTCAAGACCCCTGGGTGTCTTCAAGATCCCTGTATGTCTTCAAGATCCCTGGTTGTCTTCAAGATCCCTGGTTGTCTTCAAGATCCCTGGTTGTCTTCAAGACCCCTGGTTGTCTTCAAGACCCCTGGTTGTCTTCAAGACCTCTGGTTGTCTTCAAGACCTCTGGTTGTCTTCAAGACACCTGGTTGTCTTCAAGACCCCTGGTTGTCTTCAAGACCCCTGGTTGTCTTCAAGACCCCTGGTTGTCTTCAAGACCCCTGGTTGTCTTCAAGACCCCTGATTGTCTTCAAGACCCTTGGTTGCCTTCAAGACTCCTGGTTGTCTTCAAGACCTCTGCTTGTCTTTAAGACCCCTGGTTGTCTTCAAGACACCTGGTTGTCTTCTAGACCGCTGGTTGTCTTCAAGACCCCTGGTTGTCTTCAAGATCCCTGGTTGTCTTCAAGACCCCTGGTTGTCTTCAAGTCCCCTGGTTGTCTTCAAGACCCCTGTTTGTCTTCAAGACCCCTGGTTGTCTTCAAGACCCCTGGTTGTCTTCAAGACCCCTGGTTGTCTTCAAGACTCCTGGTTGTCTTCAAGACCCCTGGTTGTCTTCAAGACCCCTGGTTGTCTTCAAGACCGCTTGTTGTCTTCAAGACCCCTGGTTGTCTTCAAGACCCGTGGTTGTCTTCAAGACCCCTGGTTGTCTTCAAAACCAATGGTTGTCTTCAAGACCCATGGTTGTCTTCAAGACCCCTTGTTGTCTTCAAGACCCCTGGTTGTCTTCAAGACCCCTGGTTGTCTTCAAGACCCCTGGTTGTCTTCAAGACCCCTGGTTGTCTTCAAGACCCCTGGTTGTCTTCAAAGCCCCTGGTTATCTTCAAGACCCCTGGTTGTCTTCAAGTCCCCTGGTTATCTTCAAGACCCCTGGTTGTCTTCAAGACCCCTGGTTGTCTTCAAGACTCCTGGTTGTCTTCAAGACCCCTGGTTGTCTTCAAGACCCCTGGTTGTCTTCAAGACCCTTGGTTGTCTTCAAGACTCCTGGTTGTCTTCAAGACCCCTGGTTGTCTTCAAGACCCCTGGTTGTCTTCAAGACCCATGGTTGTCTTCAAGACCCCTGGTTGTCTTCAAGAAACCTGGTTGTCTTCAAGATCCCTGGTTGTCTTCAAGACCCCTGGTTGTCTTCAAGACCCGTTGGTTGTCTTCAAGACTCCTGGTTGTCTTCAAGACCTCTGGTTGTCTTCAAGACCCCTGGTTGTCTTCAAGACCCATGGTTGTCTTCAAGACCCCTGGTTGTCTTCAAGAAACCTGGTTTTCTTCAAGACCCCTGGTTGTCTTCAAGACCCCTGGTTGTCTTCAAGACCCTTGGTTGTCTTCAAGACTCCTGGTTGTCTTCAAGACCCCTGGTTGTCTTCAAGACTCCTGGTTGTCTTCAAGACCCCTGGTTGTCTTCAAGACCCCTGGTTGTTTTCAAGACCCTTGGTTGTCTTCAAGACTCCTGGTTGTCTTCAAGACCCCTGGTTGTCTTCAAGACCCCTGGTTGTCTTCAAGACCCATGGTTGTCTTCAAGACCCCTGGTTGTCTTCAAGAAACCTGGTTGTCTTCAAGACCCCTGGTTGTTTTCAAGACCCCTGGTTGTCTTCAAGACCCTTGGTTGTCTTCAAGACTCCTGGTTGTCTTCAAGACTCCTGGTTGTCTTCAAGACCCCTGGTTGTCTTTAAAATCCCTGGTTGTCTTCAAGACCCCTGGTTGTCTTCAAAATCCCTGGTTGTCTTCAAGACCCCTGGTTGTCTTCAAAATCCCTGGTTGTCTTCAAGACCCCTGGTTGTCTTCCATAGACCTGGCTTACTCTATTTCTCGTGTTGCTGCCTTTGCAACATTGTATAGCTCCTGATGACGAACTGAGAAGTGTGAAAGTACTTGAGCTCCAGATTTCCACCTCACCCCATACGTGGCTTGTCATGGATATGTATTATATATATATATATATATATATATATATATATATATATATATATATATATATATATATATATATATATATATATATATATATATATAATACATTATATAATATAAATACAATACATATATTATGCAATACATATATTATGCAGGTAATTAAGTGGTTTCAGGACAGTGAGGCAGAGACTGCACATTCATTATTTATGTTCAGTAATGAATTACTCAGATGATGAACCAGAAGATAGAAGTGGTGGATCAGTGGAGGTGGTGGATCAGTGGAGGTGGTGGATCAGTGGAGGTGGTGGATCAGTGCAGGTGGTGGATCAGTGGAGGTGGTGGATCAGTGGAGGTGGTGGATCAGTGGAGTAAGTGGAGGTGGTGGATCAGTGGAGGTGGTGGATCGGTGGAGTAAGTGGAGGTGGTGGATCAGTGGAGGTGGTGGATCAGTGGAGGTGGTGGATCAGTGGTGTAAGTGGAGGTGTTGGATCAGTGGACTAAGTGGAGGTGGTGGATCAGTGGAGTAAGTGGAGGTGGTGGATCAGTGGAGGTGGTGGATCAGTGGAGGTGGTGGATCAGTGGAGGTGGTGGATCAGTGGTGTAAGTGGAGGTGTTGGATCAGTGGACTAAGTGGAGGTGGTGGATCAGTGGAGTGGCGGATCAGTGGAGGTGGTGTATCAGTGGAGGTGGTGGATCAGTGGAGGTGTTGGTGGACTCAGTGGAGGTGGTGGATCAGTGGAGTAAGTGGAGGTGGTGGATCAGTGGAGGTGTGGATCAGTGGAGGTGTTGGATCAGTGGACTGGATCAGTGGAGGTGGTGGATCAGTGGAGTGGATCAGTGGAGTAAGTGGAGGTGGTGGATCAGTGGAGGTGGTGGATCAGTGGAGGTGGTGGATCAGTGGAGGTGGTGGATCAGTGGAGGTGGTGGATCAGTGGAGGTGGTGGATCAGTGGTGTAAGTGGAGGTGTTGGATCAGTGGACTAAGTGGAGGTGGTGGATCAGTGGAGTAAGTGGAGGTGGTGGATCAGTGGAGGTGGTGGATCAGTGGAGGTGGTGGATCAGTGGTGTAAGTGGAGGTGTTGGATCAGTGGACTAAGTGGAGGTGGTGGATCAGTGGAGTAAGTGGAGGTGGTGGATCAGTGGGGTAAGTGGAGGTGGTGGATCAGTGGTGTAAGTGGAGGTGTTGGATCAGTGGACTAAGTGGAGGTGGTGGATCAGTGGAGTAAGTGGAGGTGGTGGATCAGTGGGGTAAGTGGAGGTGGTGGATCAGTGGTGTAAGTGGAGGTGTTAGATCAGTGGACTAAGTGGAGGTGGTGGATCAGTAGAGTAAGTGGAGGTGGTGGATCAGTGGGGTAAGTGGAGGTGGTTGATCAGTGGAGTAAGTGGAGGTGTTGGATTAGTAGAATAAGTGGAGGTGGTGGATCAGTGGAGTAAGTGGAGGTGGTGGATCACAGGGGTAAGTGGAGGTGGTGGATCAGTGGAGGTGGTGGATCAGTGGAGTAAGTGGAGGTCTACCTGGAGTCTACCTGGAGGGCATTCCTGGGATCAACGCCCCCGCGGCCCGGTCCACGACCAGGCCTCCCGCACGCAATCCAACGTACAAACCACAGCCCGGCGCCGTCTTTAGGTATCTGTCTATCTCCCTCTTGAAGACAACCAGGGGTCTTCCCGTAATGCCCCTTATTGCTGGTGGGAGACTGTTGAACAGTCTTGGGCCCCGGACACTTATTGTGTTTTCTCTTAGTGTACCAGTGACGTCCCTACTTTTCACTGAGGGTATGTTGCATCGCCTGCCAAGTCTTTTGCTTTCGTATGGAGTGATTGTTGTGTGTATATTAGGGACCAGTCCCTCCAGAATCTTCCAGGTGTAGATTATGATATATCTATCTCGCCTGCGCTCTAGTGAGTACAAGTCAAGTGCTTCCAGGCGCTCCCAGTAGCTCAGGTGTTTGATGGAACTTATACGTGCAGTAAAGGTTCTCTGTACACTCTCTAGATCTGCAATTTCACCTCTCTTGAATGGGGATGTTAATGTACAGCAGTATTCCAACCTAGAGAGAACAAGTGATTTAAAAAGGATCATCATTGGTGGATCAGCTGAGTAAGTGGAGGAGGAGGTGAATGAACAACACTGGTACTATTGTTCATCTCCCTGAACACCAGGCTCAGTGAACACAGGGATGACATGAACATTGGTACTATTGTTCATCTCCCTGAACACCAGGCTCAGTGAACATAAGGGTGACATGAGTGTTACGCCCTTTGTTCACCTTTTGTAACGGGTCTGTTGTATAATATATAATTTCGGGTAAACAGTGTAAACTGCTGGTGCAGTGTTAAGTACCAGCAGACAATTTAAGTTGCTCAACTCCTTCTCAGACAGAGTTCAGGTTGGCTGGGGGAGCGCTAAACCCCGTAGTATTATACAGCACATGTGGGGGGGTGGAAGGTATTCAGACTCAATTCAGGGAACCTTAGCACAGATCCAGTTCCCTAGATCAAGAGCCCCTCATCAGCATCAAGGAACCTCCCTTGAGGAGCTGACTGGTAACGTCTCAGAATCTGGCTTTTAGTCAATTTACATTTCTTCAGAAGTCACCAGTGTCTTGGAAGTTCTTTACTAGAGTATATCTCGGCCTCAGAAGCCGCTGCACGAACTCTTGAAGAAATTTAAAATTAGTGATCGAGTCTAAATGTGAGGCCTTTTATAGACTCTGATCTAGAAAACTGTTTAATGGCGAATGGTTCCCGAGAAAGAACTTTGTTATTTGCGTCAATCTGGCGTTTAGACTTGTAAATGACTGTTTGTGTGTGTATATATATATATATATATATATATATATATATATATATATATATATATATATATATATATATATATATATATATATATATATATATATAAGTAGTACTGAAGGCGGCTCAGTGGCTCATGCGGCAGAGCGGTCCATGCGGCAGAGCGGTCCATGCGCTGAGCGGTCCATGCGGCAGAGCGGTCCCTCCTGAAAAGGGCTGTTGCTGAGTGGCTCCTTTTCCTGAGTGGCTCCTTTTCCTGAGTGGCTCCTTTTCACACCTATATGCTAATGACCTTGACCTCGCCCTCGAGACCACCTCGCCCTCGAGACCACCTCACCCTCAACCCCCCCGCGCCCCCCGCGCCTCCCCGCGCCCCCCCCGCGCCCCCCTGCGCCCCCCACCCACGCCCCCCACCCACGCCCCCCACCCACGCCCCCCACCCACGCCCCCCGCGCCCCCGCGCCCCCCCGCCCGTCGCGCCGACCCAGCCACCCGCCCGCGCCCCTCGCGCCTGCCCGTCGCGCCCGCCCGCGCCTTCTGCTGCGCCTTCTGCAGCGTCGTCCGGATCGCCCCCGCGCCCCGAATTTTTTTCAGATTTTTTTCGAATTTTTTTTTTGAATTTCATTTTCTTGTGCTCTCCTCGGATCAAATTTTTGAGGTTCCCCTTCTCCCCACTTTCACCCCCATCCCAATTTTTTTTTTGAATTTCATTTTCTTGTGTTCTCCATCTCCTCGGATCAAATTTTTGAGGTTTCCCCCTCCCACTTTCACCCCCATCCCACCCCCGCTCCCCGAATTTTTTTCAGATTTTTTTCATTTCCTTGTGCTCTCCTCGGATCAAATTTTTGAGGTTCCCCCTTCCACTTTCACCCCCATCCCAATTTTTTTTTTTGAATTTCATTTTCTTGTGATCTCCTTGGATCAAGTTTTTTGGATTCCCCCCTCTGGGGATCAAGGTTTTCTCGATAGTACAAAGACTCTACTTCCTTGGATCAAGTTTTTTTGGATTCCCCCGCCCACTTTCACCCCCATCCCAAGTATTTCTCCTCCATCTCCTTGGATCAAAGGTTTTCTCGATAATACAAAGACTCCAATTCCTCGGATCAAGTTTTTGGATTCCCCCCTATGGGGTTTCGAAATTCTTATGATCTCCTTGGATCAAGTATTTCTCCTCCATCTCCTCGGATCGAATTTTTGGATTCCCCCTCTGGGGGTAAGCATTCAAATGAACTCCTCCTATGAGGCATGGTACTTTCTCTTACTACAGGTCTAAACAAGTGTGACGTCACCCCACCTGTGTTTACTTGGAGGTCAGTGACGAACACTCTCATAAAACATTTGAATACTCACATAAACACCTTTGAACATTTCCAAACAACACTGAAGCACTTCCAAAATATCATTTTGATTACTCCCAAATAAGATTTATCATCTCTAATTTATCTACACTTACACATTTCATTAACTGAAATTACAACACATCCACCATACTACTCCCTCAGTCTCCAGACTTTACAACATTAACACAAAAACTAACTCAGACACTTATGACATGAGACATTTTACCAAAACTAACACAAACACACCCACACACACCACACTTTACTTTGTACAACGCCAAAAACAACATCAATTACCTTTGATTACTCCAAAATCATCATTTGAACACATTCAAAAACATCATCAAACTCCTTTGAATACTCCCAAAACACCACTGAATACTACCAAAACAGCACCGAATACTGCCCAAACAACACTAAAAATCACCAGAAACTAAGAACAACACCACCAACTAACACCCATTTTATAGAAATCCCCTCAAATCACTATAACCAAGACGATCCCACTCACCTCAAAACCACTAAGATCGCAGAAAACACACATTTTTATAAACATTCACACAAAAAATCACAATCACCAACTCCGTACAATATCTAATACACTCCTCTCACTACCACCAACACATACCAGCACAGATAGGGATACCTCCCATGACATCACACTCCATCCTGCGTTTACTTGGCAATCAGCGACGTCACACCCCACTTTTACTTCATTTAACTTAACGAGAGGAAGTTACTTGTTTCAACCTGTTATATCTCCAATATCTAAGATCACCACAATCACGACGTTCACCAAATTCTATAACCCCTCCACTAAGATCACATTTTTGTACACATTCTCTTAAAACATCATCATAACGAAGATCACTAAAACTATCTATACTTTTACTAAGATCACCTAACATTTTATCTTCTCTAACTCACCCACCAATTTACATTCACACTTACACATTTCATTAACCGAAATTACATCTCATCCACCAAACTCCTCCCTCATTCTCCAGACTTTACAACATTAGCACAAAAAAAAACTAACTCATACACTTATGACATGAGACATTACCATAACTAACACACTGACTAACTTTGAACCAACTCTGAACATCACCAAAACACCACTGATCATCTTCAAAAAATACTCTGCACATAATTTGAACACCTTAAAAAAAAACACCATCAAACACCTCCGAATACTCCCAAAACACTACTGATTACTACCAAATCACCACTGAATACTACCAAATCACCGTCAAAATCACCAGAATCTAAGTTTAGCATCACCAGCTAACATCCATTTTATAGAAATTCCCTCAAATCACTATAACCCATGGGCGCAAAAAAAAAAAAAAAAAAAAAAAACTTGAACACATACCTAATACGCAAACAGTACATGATCACCATCAACTGAAAACATATCTTGTACACACATAAATCTAAGACAACCACCAACAACAATCACCCATGTTCACTTACCTCAAAAATCACTAATATCACAGAAAACACTCATTTTTTATAACCATTCACACAAAAAATCATGTTTGACAATATCTAAGCGCACTCACCTCACTACCACCAACACACGATGTCACACCTCACAAGACGGCGAGGTCATCTCCAGTGACGTCACACCCCACTTTTACTTCATTTAACTTAACGAGAGGAAGTTACTTGTTTCAACCTGTTATATCTCCAATATCTAAGATCACCACAATCAAGACGTTTACCAAATTCTATAACCCCACCACTAAGATCACACATTTTTTGTACACATTCTCTTAAAACATCATCATAACGAAGATCACTAAAACTATCTATACTTTTACTAAGATCACATAACATTTTGTCTTCTCTAACTCACTCACCAATTTACATTCACACTTACACATTTCATTAACCGAAATTACATCTCATCCACCAAACTCCTCCCTCATTCTCCAGACTTTACAACATTAGCACAAAAAAAAAAACTAACTCATACACTTATGACATGAGACATTACCGTATCTAACACACTGACTAACTTTGAACCAACTCTGAACATCACCAAAACACCACGGAACACCTTCAAAAAAATACTCTGCACATAATTTGAACACCTTCAAAAAACACCATCAAACACCTCCGAATACTCCCAAAACACTGCTGATTACTACCAAATCACCACTGAATACTACCAAAACACCGTCAAAATCACCAGAATCTAAGTTTAGCATCACCAGCTAACATCCATTTTATAGAAATTCCCTCAAATCACTATAACCAAGAACTCCCTCCCCATGGGCGCAAAAAAAAGAAAAACTTGAACACAAACCTAATACGCAAACAGTACATGATCACCATCAACTGAAAACATATCTTGTACACACATAAATCTAAGACAACCACCAACAACAATCACCCATGTTCACTTACCTCAAAAATCACTAATATCACAGAAAACACTCATTTTTTATAACCATTCACACAAAAAATCATGTTTGACAATATCTAAGCGCACTCACCTCACTACCACCAACACACGATGTCACACCTCACAGGACGGCGAGGTCTCCTCCAGTGACGTCACACTCCCATTGTGTTACTTGGTGGTTGGTAACATCACACCCAACCCACCTTCTTTCAACCTGTTGTACCCACATTGTCTAAGAACACTATAACCAAGACGATTACCAGATTTTATGACCCCACCACTAATATCACAGAAAACACACATTTTTATAATCATTCACACAAAAATCACGATCACCAATTCCATATCATGTTTACCATCATCTATCAACACTCATCACCAAGATCACCAAAAATCTAAGATCATGCATCTCAAAACTACTATGATCACTGAAAACACTTATTTTTTAAACATTCGCACAAAAATAAGACACAAAAATACCACGACACTTCCACCAACATCTATAACATAACATGAGCACTATAACATATCTCCATCACAAAAAAAAAAAAAAAATAATACACAGACACCCACAACTTACACATTTCAATCACAAATTTAAGACATGAGACATACACACCAAATCTAAGACATTCACCTCCAACTAAGACATACACATCTTAACTAAGACATACACCAAAACCTATACTTGAATATTCATACCGCATTTAACATTTCTCACCTATGTTGCATATCACATTCCTCATCCACATCATCCCTGAAACATCCTTCCTTATTCATTCTGTATACCTCTTAGAGTTGTTTTAACCCCGACGGCCCATCACGACGTAGGAGCCAGAGCAAAACTGCGACTACATTTGCTACGATCTTCCACACTTTAGGTAGTCGCATTGTTTCAATAGATATGTTGAAGATTGTTGTTAGTGGCACATACACAACATCTCTGCTCCCTCTCTCAGGACCTACAAAGAGATGTCCGGCCCCATTGCCTTTGAGGTATCTGGTTCACTTAGCAGCCTCTTCACCTCCTCCTCGGTTGTATTATGTCCAGCACTTGATGGTGTACCCTACCACTCCGTCTTTCTGAGTCCTTTCTTTCTCCACTGTGAATACTTCTTTGAATCTTGTGTTGAGCTCCTCACATACTTCCTTCCTTCCTCAGCCTGATTACCTGGTCCTTGACTGTTGCTTTCCTCCTAATGTGGCTGTACAACAGCTTCGAGCCAGACTTGGCTTTCGCTGCTATGTCATTTTCGTATTGTCGTTGGGCCTCCCTCTTTATCTGTGCATATTCTTTTCTGTCTCTTCGACTAATCTCCTTATTTTACTCAGTCCTTTGCATTCTATACTTCTTCTATTCTCTGGCACACTTGATTTTGGCCTCTCTACACCTTTTGGAGAACCAAGGGCTCATTCTGGCTTTCTCATTATATCTGTGTGTGTGTGTGTGTGTGTGTGTGTGTGTGTGTGTGTGTGTGTGTGTGTGTGTGTGTGTGTGTGTGTGTGTGTGTGTGTATGTGCACGTCCCATCCTCTCTAACACGAGAGGAAGACAGACAGTAGAGGCCAATAAGAGGTAATCTCTCACTGGCCTCACGACACTGGATTATCTATGTTGGCCGGAACTGCTGTTTAAGTGAGAGAGAGAGGAACACAAGAAGAAAAAGAAGAAAAGGAAGACGAAGAAGACGAAGAAGAAGAAAAAGAAGAAGAAGAAGAAGAAGAAGAAGAAGAAGAAGAAGAAGAAGAAGAAGAAGAAGAAGAAGAAGAAGAAGAAGAAAGGCATTCTGATGTATTTCACATTAAGATCTTTCAGTAACATGAGAAATGAATCCCACTCTCAGGTACATTAGTATATAAGACGTTCCGACCACCTGCTGCTCTCACTGCTTCCCAAGCTGCTCTCACCTCCCTTCACCCTTCCTCCCCTCTCCTCATCCTTCCTTAATGACACACACACACACACACACACACACACACACACACACACACACACACACACACACACAGTCTCGACCCCTGCAACCACAATTAGGTGAATACACACGGGATGTTACAGTGATGGGATAGAGAAACAAAGGATCACAACTGGAAGCTGAAGACTCAGATGAGTCAAAGGGATGTTAGGAAGTATTTCTTCAACCACAGAGTAGTCAGAAAGTGGAATAGTCTGGCAAGCGATGTAGTGGAGGTAGGAACCATACATAGTTTTATGACAATGTATGATAAAGCTCGTGGAGCAGGGTGAGTGAGGACCCAGTAACGGTCAGTGAAGAGGCGGGGCCAGGAGCTGAGTCTCGACCCCTGAAACCACAATTAGGTGAATACAATCAGGTGAGTACACACAATATATATATACATACATATATATATATATATATATATATATATATATATATATATATATATATATATATATATATATATATATATATATGATAGATTGGTAAAGCACTGCGTACCTTGTTCCAAGGTTCGTAGGTTCAAGTCTCCTTCAGCCAGAGATCAGTGGTTGTGTATATTTCGCCGGCTTTTGCGAATTCCTTGCTTATGTATATATATATATATATATATATATATATATATATATATATATATATATATATATATATATATATACATCTATATATATATATATATTTCAGATTGGAAGGAGGGAGTATGGAGGAAGTGAATGTGTTCAGATGTTTGGGTGTGGACTTGTCAGCAGATGGGTCTATGGAAGACCAGGTGAACTAAAAATTGACGATGGGAAAAAGTTGAGTGGTGCACTGAAAAGTCTGTTTTCCATGGAAGCAAAGATGGGAATGTATGAGAGTATAAAGGTACCAATGCTTTTAAATGCGTGTGAAACATTGGTGATGAATGCTGCAACAGTGAGAAGGCTGGAGGCAGTGATGTCGTGTCTGATGGCAATATGTGGTGTGAATATTACGCAAAGAATGTGTAGCTTGGAGATGAGAAGGAGGTGCGGGTTTTTAAAAGTACTATCCAAAGGGCTGAGGAGGCGTTCTTGATGTGGTTCGGATATTTAGAGAGCATGGAACGAAATAGAATGACTTAGAGGGTGTATAAATCTGTGGTGGAAGAAAGGCGGGATAGGGGTCGTCCTAGGAACGGTTGGTGGAAGGGTAGAAGAGTCTTAGACTTCCAGCAAGTATATACGGGCACGTTAGATAGAAACGAGTAGACGCAAACAGTTTTTATTATTTGACGAGCTGTTGGAGTATGAGCAAAGAGTCAGGAAAACCGGTTAGCTGGACTTGAGTCCTGGAGGTGGGAAGTACAGTGAGTGCACTCTGAAGGAGGGTTGTTAATGTTGCAGTTTTATAACTGTAGTGTGGAAGTGCCTCTTGCATCGGGTCACGCTGCCTGGGTGGGTCACGCTGCCTGGGTGGGTCACGCTTCCTGGGTGGGTCACGCTGCCTGGGTGGGTCACGCTGCCTGGGTGGGTCACGCTGCCTGGGTGGGTCACGCTGCAAGGGTGGGTCACGATGCCTGGGTGGGTCACGCTGCCTGGGTGGGTCACGCTGCCTGGGAGGGTCACGCTGTGTTAATATAACAAAAACTAAATATATGTTTATCGTGTTTCTGCAACAGAATAAAATGGTCAGTGTATATACACTGTGTGGTAGTCACTGGACAGTGTATATACACTGTGTGGTAGTCACTGGTCAGTGTATATACACTGTGTGGTAGTCACTGGTCAGTGTATATACACTGTGTGGTAGTCACTGGTCAGTGTATATACACTGTGTGGTAGTCACTGGTCAGTGTATATACACTGTGTGGTAGTCACTGGTCAGTGTATATACACTGTGTGGTAGTCACTGGTCAGTGCATATACACTGTGTGGTAGTCACTGGTCAGTGTATATGCACTGTGTGGTAGTCACTGGTCAGTGTATATACACTGTGCGGTAGTCACTGGTCAGTGTATGTACACTATGTGGTGGTCACTGGTCAGTGTATATACACTGTGTGGTGGTCACTGGTCAGTGTATATACACTGTGTGGTAGTCAGTGGTCAGTGTATATACACTGTGTGGTAGTCACTGGTCAGTGTATATACAGTGTGTCGTGGTCACTGGTCAGTGTATATACACTGCGTGGTGGTCACTGGTCAGAGTATATACAGTGTGTCGTGGTCACTGGTCAGTGTATATACACTGTGTGATAGTCACTGGTCAGTGTATATACAGTGTGTGGTGGTCATTGGTCAGTGTATATACACTGTGTGGTAGTCACTGGTCAGTGTACATTCAGTGTGTCGTGGTCACTGGTCAGTGTATATACAATGTGTGATAGTCACTGGTCAGTGTATATACAGTGTGTGGTGGTCATTGGTCAGTGTATATACACTGTGTGGTAGCCACTGGTCAGTGTATATACACTGTGTGGTAGCCACTGGTCAGTGTATATACACTGTGTGGTAGCCACTGGTCAGTGTATATACACTGTGTGGTGGTCACTGGTCAGTGTATATACACTGTGTGGTGGTCACTGGTCAGTGTATATACACTGTGTGGTGGTCACTGGTCAGTGTATATACACTGTGTGGTGGTCACTGGTCAGTGCATATACACCGTGTGGTAGTCACTGGTCAGTGTATATACAGTGTGTGGTGGTCACTGGTCAGTGTATATACACTGTGTGATAGTCACTGGTCAGTGTATATACAGTGTGTGGTGGTCATTGGTCAGTATATATACACTGTGTGGTGGTCACTGGTCAGTGTATATACACTGTGTGATAGTCACTGGTCAGTGTATATACAGTGTGGTAGTCACTGATAAGTGTATATACACTGTGTGGTGGTAACTGGACAGAGTACATGCACTGTGTGGTGGTCACTGGTCAGTGTATATACACTGTGTGCAAGTAACTGGTCAGTGTATATAGAGTGTGGTAGTCACTGGTCAGTGTATATACACTGTGTGGTGGTCACTGGTCAGTGTATATACACTGTGTGGTAGTCACTATTCAGTGTATATACACTGTGTGGTAGTAACTGGTCAGTGTATATATAGTGTGGTACTCACTGGTCAGTGTATATACACTGTGTGGTAGTCACTGGTCAGTGCATATACACTGTGCGGTGGTCACTGGTCAGTGTATATACACTGTGTGGCGGTCACTGGTCAGGGTATATACACTGTGGGATAGTCACTGGTCAGTGTATATACACTGTGTGGTGGTCACTGGTCAGTGTATATATAGTGTGTGGTGGTCATTGGTCAGTGTATATACACTGAGTGGTGGTCACTGGTCAGTGTATATACACTGTGTGGTAGTCACTGGTAAGTGTATAAACACTGTGTGGTGGTCACTGGTCAGTGTATATACACTGTGTGGTAGTCACTGGTCAGTGTATATACACTGTGTGGTGGTCACTGGTCAGTGTATATACACTGTGTGGTAGTCACAGGTAAGTGTATATACACTGTGTGGTGGTCATTGGTCAGTGTATATACACTGTGGTAGTCACTGGTCAGTGTATATGCACTGCGTGGTCGTCACTGGTCAGTGTATATACAGTGTGTGGTGGTCACTGGTCATTGTATATACACTGCGTGGTGGTCATTGGTCAGCGTATATACAGTGTGTGGTGGTCACTGGTCATTGTATATACACTGTGTGGTGGTCATTGGTAAGTGTATATACACTGTGTGGTGGTCACTGGTCAGTGTATATACATTGTGTGGTAGTCACTGGTCAGTGTATATACACTGTGTGGTAGTCACTGGTCGGTGTATATACACTGTGTGGTAGTCAGTGGTCAGTGTATATACACGGTGTGGTGGCAATTGGTCATTGTATATACACTGTGTGGTAGTCATTGGTCAGTGTATATACACTGTGGTGGCCACTGGTCAGTGTATATACACTGTGTGGTAGTCACTGGTCAGTGTATATAGAGTGTGGTAGTCACTGGTCAGTGTATATACACTGTGTGGTAGTCACTGGTTAGTGTATATACAGTGTGGTAGTCACTGGTCAGTGTATATACACTGTGTGGTAGTCACTGGTTAGTGTATATTCAGTGTGGTAGTCACTGGTCAGTGTATATACACTGTGTCGTGGTCACTGGTCAGTGTATATACACTGTGTGGTAGTCACTGGTCAGTGTATATACACTGTGTGGTAGTCAGTGGTCAGTGTATATACACTGTGTGGTGGCAACTGGTCAGTGTATATACACTGTGTGGTAGTCACTGGTCAGTGTATATACACTGTCTGGTGGTCAGTGGTCAGAATATATACACTGTGTTGTAGTCACTGGTCAGTGTATATACAGTGTGTGGTGGTCACTGGTCAGTGTATATACACTGTGTGGTAGTCACTGGTCAGAGTATATACAGTGTGTAGTGGTCACTGGTCAGTGTATATACACTGTGTGGTACTCACTGGTCAGTGTATATTCACTGTGTGGTGGTCACTGGTCAGTGTATATACACTGAGAAGTATTCACTGGTCAGTGTATATGCACTGTGTGGTGGTCACTGGTCAGTGTATATACAGTGTGTGGCTGTCATTGGTCATTGTATATACACTGTGTGATGGTCACTGGTCAGTGTATATAGAGTGTGTGGTGGTCACTGATCTGTGTATATACACTGTGTGGTGGTCACTGGTCAGTGTATATAAACCGCGTGTTAGTCACTGGTCAGTTAGTCACTGGTCAGTGTAAAACACTGTGTGGTAGTCACTGGTCAGTGTATATACACTGTGTGGTAGTCACTTTTTCAGTGTATATACACTGTGTGGTGGTCACTGGTCAGTGTATATACACTGTGTGGTAGTCACTGGTCAGACTATGTACACTGTGCGGTAGTCACTGACCAGTGTATATACACTGTGTGGTAGTCACTGGTCAGTGTATATACACTGTGTGGTAGTCACTGGTCAGTGTATATACACTGTGTGGTAGTCACTGGTCAGTGTATATACACTGTGTGGTAGTCACTGGTCAGTGTATATACACTGTGTGGTGGTGACTGGTCAGTGTATATACACTGTGTGGTAGTCACTGGTCAGTGTATATACACTGTGTGGTGGTCACTGGGCAGTGTATATACACTGTGTGGCGGTCACTGGTCAGTATATATGCACTGTGGGATAGTCACTGGTCAGTGTACATACACTGTGTCGTGGTCACTGGTCAGTGTATATATAGTGTGTGGTGGTCATTGGTCAGTGTATATACAATGTGTGTTGTTCACTGGTCAGTGTATATACACTGTGTGGTAGTCACTGGTCAGTGCATATACACTGTGTGGTGGTCACTGATCAGTGTACATACACTGTGTGGTAGTCACTGGTCAGTGTATATACACTGTGTGGTGGTCACTGGTCAGTGTATATACACTGTGTGGTAGTCACTAGTCAGTGTATATACACTGTGTGGAGGTCACTGGTCAGTGTATATACACAGTGTGGTAGTCACTGGTCAGTGTATATGCACTGTGTGGTCGTCACTGGTCAGTGTATATACAGTGTGTGGTAGTCACTGGTCATTGTATATACACTGTGTGGTGGTCACTGGTCAGTGTATATACAGTGTGTGGTGGTCACTGGTCAGTGTATATACACTGTGTGGTCATAACTGGTCAGTGTATATACACTGTGTGGTACTCACTGGTCAGTGTATATACACTGTGTGGTGGTCACTGCTCAGTGTATGTACACTGTGTGGTGGTCACTGGTCAGTGTATATACACTGTGTGGTGGTCACTGGTCAGTGTATATACACATTGCGTGGTAGTCACTGGTCAGCGTGTATACACTATGTGGTGGTCACTGGTCAGTGTATGTACTCTGTGTGGTAATCACTGGTCAGTGTATATACACTGTGTGATAGTCACTGGTCAGTGTATATACACGGTGTGGTGGTCACTGCTCAGTGTACATACACTGTGTGGTGGTTACTGGTCAGTGAATATACACTGTGTTGTAGTCACTGCTCAGAGTATATACACTGTGTGGTAGTCACTGGTCAGTGTACATACACTGTGTTAGTCACTGCTCAGTGTATGTACACTGTGTGGTCATTGGTCAGTGTTTATACACTCTGTGGTGGTCACTGATCAGTGTATATGCACTGTGTGGTAGTCACTGGTAAGTGTATATACACTGTGTGGTGGTCACTGGTCAGATTATATACACTGTGTGGTAGTCACTGGTCAGTGTATATACACTGTGTGATAGTCACTGGTCAGTGTATGTACACTGTGTGGTGGTCACTGCTCAGTGTATATACACTGTGTGGTAGTCACTGCTCAGTGTATATACACTGTGTGGTAGTCACTGCTCAGTGTATATACACTGTGTGGCGGTCACTGGTCAGTGTATATACAATGTGTGGTGGTCACAGGTCAGTGTACATTCACTGTGTGGCAGTCACTGGTCAGTGTATATACACTGTGTGGTGGTCACTGGTCAGTGTATATACACTGTGTGGTAGTCACTGGTCAGTGTATGTACACTGTGTGACAGTCACTGGTCAGTGTATATACACTGTGTTGTGGTCACTGCTCAGTGTATATACACTGTGTGGTTGTCACTGCTCAGTGTATATACACTGTGTGGTGGTCACTGATCAGTATATATACACTGTGTGGTGGTCACTGCTCAGCGTATATACACTGTGTGGCGGTCACTGGTCAGTGTATATACACTGTGTGGTGGTCACTTGTCAGTGTGTATACACTGCGTGGTGGTCACTGGTCAGTGTATATACACTGTGAGATAGCCACTGGTCAGTGTATATACACTGTGTGGTAGTCACTGGTCAGTGTATAAACACTGTGTGGTGGTCACTGGTCAGTGTGTATACACTGCGTGGTAGTCACTGGTCAGCGTGTATACGCTGTGTGGTGGTCACTGGTCAGTGTATGTACACTGTGTGGTAGGCACTGGTCAGTGTATATACACTGTGTGGTGGCCACTGGTCAGTGTATATACACTGTGTGGTAGTCACTGGTCAGTGCACATGCACTGTGTGGCAGTCACTGGTTAGTGTATATACAGTGTGTGGTGGTCACTGGTCAGTGTATATACACTGTGTGGTGGTCACTGGTCAGTGTATATACACTGCGTGGTAGTCACTGGTCAGTGTATATACACTGTGTGATAGTCACTTGTCAGTGTATATACACTCTGTGGTGGTCACTGGTCAGTGTATATACACTGTGTGGTGGTCACTGGTCAGTGTGTATACACTGCGTGGTAGTCACTGGTCAGTGTATATACACTGTGTGGTGGCCACTGGTCAGTGTATATACACTGCGTGGTAGTCACTGGTCAGCGTGTATACACTGTTTGGTGGTCACTGGTCAGTGTTTGTACACTGTGTGGTAGTCACTGGCCAGTGTATATACACTGTGTGCTGGTCACTGGTCTGTGTATATACACTGTGTGGTAGTCACTGATCAGTGTATATACACTGCGTGGTGGTCACTGGTCAGTTTATATACACTGTGTGGTAGTCACTGGTCAGTGTATATACACTGTGTGGTAGTCAGTGGTCAGTGTATATTCAGTGTGTGGCGGTCACTGTCAGTGTATATTCACTGTGTGGTAGTCACTTGTCAGTGTATATACACTGTGTGGTGGTCACTGGTCAGTGTATATACAATGTGTGGTAGTCACTGGTCAGTGTATATACACTATGTGATGGTAACTGGTCAGTGTATATACACTGTGTGGTAGTCACTGGTCAGTGTATATTCAATGTGTGGTGGTCACTGGTCAGTATATATACACTGTGTGGTAGTCTTTGGTCAGTGTATATACACTGTGTGTTAGTCACTGGTAAGTGTATATACACTGTGTGGTGGTCATTGGTCAGTGTATATACACTGTGTGGTTGTTACTGGTCAGTGTATATACACTGTGTGGTTGTTACTGGTCAGTGTATATACACTGTGTGGTGATCACTGGTCAGTGTATGTACACTGTGTGGTAGTCACTGGTCAGTGTATATACACTGTGCGGTGGTCACTGGTCAGTGTATATACACTGTGTGGTAGTCACTGCTCAGTGTATATACACTGTGTGGTAGTCACTGCTCAGTGTATATACACTGTGTGGTGGTCATTGGTCAGTGTATATACACTGTGTGGTGGTCACTGGTCAGTGTATATACACTGTGTGGTAGTCACTGGTCAGTGTACATACACTGTGTGGTCGTCACTGGTCAGTGTATATACACTGTGTGGTGGTCACTGGTCAATGTATATACACTGTGTGGCGGTCATTGGTCAATGTATATACACTGTTGGATAGTCACTGGTCAGTATATACACTGTGTGGTGGTCACTGGTCAGTGTATATATAGTGTGTGGTGGTCATTGGTCAGTGTATATACACTGTGTGGTAGTCACTGGTCTTTGTATATACACTGTGTGTTTGTCACTCGTCAGTGTATATACACTGTGTGGTGGTCACTGGTCAGTGTATATACACTGTGTGGCGGTCACTGGTCAGTGTATATACACTGTTGGATAGTCACTGGTCAGTATATACACTGTGTGGTGGTCACTGGTCAGTGTATATACACTGTGTGGTAGTCACTGGTCAGTGTATATACACTGTGTGGTAGTCACTGGTCAGTGTATATACACTGTGTGGTAACATAAGATAAGATTTCGTTCGGATTTTTAACCCCGGAGGGTTAGCCACCCAGGATAACCCAAGAAAGTCAGTGCGTCATCGAGGACTATCTAACTTATTTCCATTGGGGTCCTTAATCTTGTCCCCCAGGATGCGACCCACACCAGTCGACTAACACCCAGGTACCTATTTGCTGCTAGGTGAACAGGACAATAGGTGTAAGGAAACGTGTCGGAATTTCCACCCGCCGGGAATCGAACCCGGGCCCTCAGTGTGTGAAGCGGGAGCTTTAGCCACCAGACCACCGGTCACTGTCAGTGTATATTCACTGTGTGGTAGTCACTTGTCAGTGTATATACACTGTGTGGTGGTCACTGGTCAGTGTATATACACTGTGTGGTAGTCACTGCTCAGTGTGTATACACTGTGTGGTAGCCACTGCTCAGTGTATATACACTGTGTGGTGGTCACTTCTCAGTGTATATACACTGTGTGGTGGTCACTTGTCAGTGTATATACACTGTGTGGTAGTCACTGGTCAGTGTATATACACTGTGTGGTGGTCACTGGTCAGTGTATATACTCTGTGTGGTAGTCACTGGTCAGTGTATATAAACTGTGTGGTGGTCACTGGTCAGTGTATATACACTGTGGTAGTCACTGGCCAGTGTATATACACTGAGTGATAGTCGCTGGTCAGTGTGTATACACTGTGTGGTGGTCACTGCTCAGTGTTTGTACACTGTGTGGTGGTCACTGGTCAGTGTATATACACTGTGTGGTGGTCACTGGAAAGTGTGTATACACTGCGTGGTAGTCACTGGTCAGTGTATATACACTGTGTGGTGGTCACTGGTCAGTGTATATACTCTGTGTGGTGGTCTCAGGTCAGTGTATATACACTGCGTGGTAGTCACTGGTCAGTGTATATACACTGTGCGGTGGTCACTGGTCAGTGTATATACACTGTGTGGTAGTCACTGATCAGTGTATATACACTGTGTGGTAGTCAGTGGTCAGTGTATATAGAGTGTGTGGCGGTCACTGTCAGTGTATATTCACTGTGTGGTAGTCACTTGTCAGTGTATATACACTGTGTGGTGGTCACTGGTCAGTGTATAAACACTGTGTGGTGGTCACTGGTCAGTGTATATACACTGCGTGGTAGTCACTGGTCAGCGTGTATACACTGTGTGGTGGTCACTGGTCAGTGTATGTACACTGTGTGGTAGTCACTGGTCAGTGTACATACACTGAGTGATGGCCACTGGTCAGTGTATATATACTGTGTGGTAGTCACTGGTCAGTGTATATACACTGTGTGATAGTCAGTGGTCAGTGTATATACAGTGTGTGGTGGTCACTGTCAGTGTATATACACTGTGTGGTAGTCACTTGTCGGTGTATATACAGTGTGTGGTGGTCACTGGTCAGTGTATATACACTGTGTGGTAGCCACTGGTCAGTGTATATACAGTGTGTGGTTGTCACTGGTCAGTGTATATACACTGTGTGGTAGTCACTGGTCAGTGTATGTACACTGTGTTGTGTTCACTGGTCAGTGTATATACACTGTGTGGTAGTCACTGGTCAGTGTATATGCACTGTGTGATCGTCACTTATCAGTGTATATACAGTGTGTGTTGGTCACTGGTCATTGTATATACACTGTGTGGTGGTCACTGGTCAGTGTATATACAGTGTGTGGTGGTCACTGGTCAGTGTATATACACTGTGTGGTGGTCACTGGTCAGTGTATATACACTGTGTGGTAGTCACTGGTCAGTGTATATACACTGTGTGGTGGTCACTGGTCAGTGTATATACACTGTGTGGTAGTCACTGGTCAGTGTATATACACTGTGTGGTGGTCACTGGTCAGTGTATATACACTGTGTGGTAGTCACTGGTCAGTGTATATACACTGTGTGGTGGTCACTGGTCAGTGTATATACACTGTGTGGTCGTCACTGGTCAGTGTATGTACACTGTGTGATAGTCACTGGTCAGTATATATACACTGTGTGGTGGTCACTGCTCAGTGTATATACACTGTGTGGTTGTCACTGGTCAGTGTATATACACTGTGTGGTGGTCACTGGTCAGTGTGTATACACTGCGTGGTAGTCACTGGTCAGTGTATATACACTGTGTGGTGGTCACTGTTCAGTGTACATACACTGTGTGGTAGTCACTGGTCAGTGTATATACACTGTGTGGTGGTCACTGGTCAGTGTATATACACTGTGTGGTAGTCACTGGTCAGTGTATATTCACTGTGTGGTGGTCACTGGTCAGTGTATATACACTGTGTGGTAGTCACTGATCAGTGTATATACACTGTGTGGTGGTCACTGGTCAGTGTATATACACTGTGTGGTAGTCACTGGTCAGTGTATATACACTGCGTGGTAGTCAGTGGTCAGTTTATATGCACTGTGTGGCGGTAACTGTCAGTGTATATACACTGTGTGGTGGTCACTGGTCAGTGTATATACACTGTGTGTTAGTCACTGGTCAGTGTATATACACTGTGTGGTGGTCACTGGTCAGTGTATATACACTGTGTGGTAGTCACTGGTCAGTGTATGTACACTGTGTGGTGGTCACTGGTCAGTGTATGTACACTGTGTGGTAGTCACTGGTCAGTGTATATACACTGTGTGGTAGTCACTGGTCAGTGTATATGCACTGTGTGGTAGTCACTGGTCAGTGTATATACAGTATGTGGTGGCCACTGGTCAGTGCATATACAGTGTGTGGTGGTCACTGGTCAGTGTATATACACTGTGTGGTAGTCACTGGTCAGTGTATGTACACTGTGTTGTGTTCACTGGTCAGTGTATATACACTGTGTGTTAGTCACTGGTCAGTGTACATGCACTGTGTGGTGGTCACTGGTCAGTGTGTATACAGTGTGTGTTAGTCACTGGTCAGTGTATATACACTGTGTGGTAGTCACTGGTCAGTGTATATACACTGTGTGGTAGTCACTGGTCAGTGTATATACACTGCTTGACTAGGTGTATATTCCAAACTGGTGCTGCATACTCCAGTATGGGCCTGACGTAAATGGTATACAGAGTCTTGAACGACTCCTTACTGAGGTATCGGAACGCTGTCCGTAGGTTTGCCCGGCGCCCGTATGCTGCAGGAGTTATCTGATTGATGTGCGCCTCAGGAGATATGCTCGGTGTTATACTCACCCCCATATCTTTCTCCTTGAGTGAGGTTTGCAGTCTTTGGCCAACTAAACTATATTGTGTCTGCGGTCTTCTTTGCCCTTCCCCAATCTTCATGACTTTGCATTTGGCAAGGTTAAACTCAAGGAGCCAGTTGCTGGAACAGGTTTGTAGCCTGTCCAGGTCTCTTTGTAGTCCTGCCTGATCCTCATCCGATTTGATTCTTCTCATTAACTTCACATCATCTGCAAACAAGGACACTTCTGAGTCTATCCCTTCCGTTATGTCATTCACTTATACCAAGAACAGCACAGGTCCCTGGACTGACCCCTGTGGAACCCCGCTTGTCACAGGCGCCCATTCTGACACCTCGTCACTTACCATGACTCGTTGTTGCCTCCCTGTCAGGTATTCTCTGATCCATTGCAGTGCCTTTCCTGTTATGAGTGTCTGATCCTCTAGCTTTTGCAGTAACCTCTTTTGAGGAACTGTGTCGAAGGCCTTCTTACAGTCCAAAAAAATGCAATCGATCCATCCCTCTCTCACTTGTCTTACTTCTGTCACCTTGTCATAAAACTCCAGTAGGTTTGTGACACAGGATTTTCCTTCCCTGAAACCATGCTGGTTGTCAATTATACACTTGTTTCTTTCCAGGTGCTCCACCACTCTCCTCCTGATGATCTTCTCCATGACCTTGCATACTATACACGTTAGTGATACAGGTCTGTAGTTTAGTGCCTCATGTCTGTCTCCCTTTTTAAAAATTGGGACTACATTTGCCATCTTCCATACCTCAGGGAGTTGCCCAGTTTCAATTGATGTGTTGAAGATCTTTGTTAATGACACACACAGTATCTCTGCTCCCTCTTTAAGAACCCACGGAGAGATGTTGTCTGGTCCCACCTCCTTTGAGGTGTCAAGTTCGCATAGCAGCTTCTTCACCTCCTCCTTGGTTATATGTACCTCATCCAGCACTTTCTGGTGCACCCCCCTGTTCTGATTTCCTGGAGTCCTACTGGTTTCCACTGTAAATACTTCTTTAAATCTCGTGTTGAGCTCCTGACATACCTCTCGGTCGTTTCTTGTGAACTTCCCATCACCCTTCCTCAGTCTGATTACCTGGTCCTTGACTGTTGTTTTCCTCCTGATGTGGCTATGCAACAGCTTCGGGTCAGACTTGACTTTCGATGCTATGTCATTTTCATATTGTCGCTGAGCCTCCCTTCTTATCTGTGCATATTCGTTTCTGGCTCTTCGGTTAATCTCTTTATTTTCCTGATTTCTCTGTCTTCTGTACCTTTTCCATTCTCTAGTACACCTAGATTTTGCCTCCCTACACCTTTGGGTGACCCAAGGACTCGTTCTGTTCTTCCCATTATTTCTGTTTCCCTTGGGAACAAACCTCTTCTCTGCCTCCTTGCATTTTGTTGCCACATAGTCCATCATTTCTTGTACTGGTTTTCCTGACAGTTCCCTCTCCCACTGAATGTCTTGAAGGAAGTTCCTCATGCCTAAGTAGTTCCCCCTTTTGTAGTTTGGTTTTTCCCAGCCTATTCCTGCTACTCTCTCCACTTGGAGCTCAACTACGTAGTCGAAGCACAGAACCACATGATCACTAGCTCTCAGGGGCCTTTCAAACATGATACCCTCGATGTCCGAACTACTCAAGGTGAATACAAGGTCCAGTCTTGCTGGTTCATCCTCTCCTCTCTCTCTGGTAGTGTCTCTAACATGTTGATGCATGAGGTTTTCCAGTACCACACCCATCATCTTGGCTCTCCATGTTTCGGGACCCCCATGGGGCTCCAGGTTTTCCCAGTCAATCTCCTTGTGATTGAAATCACCCATAACTAGTAACTTTGCTCCCCCCATGTGTGCTCTCCTGGCCACCTCGGCTAGTGTGTCGATCATTGCTCTGTTGCTCTCATCGTATTCTTCTCTTGGCCTCCTGCAGTTCTGTGGTGGGTTGTACATTACTGCAATTATCACCTTATGTCCATCAGACTGGATTGTTCCTACTAAGTAGTCCCTTTCGCCCGTGCCATCCATTCCTTCCATTTTCTCAAAACCCCACTGGTTTTTAATGAGGAGTGCAACTCCTCCTCCCCCTCTCCTCCCTCTGTCTTTCCTGAGGATTTGATATCCGGATGGAAAGATTGAATCTGTTATTATTCTGGTGAGTTTTGTTTCTGTGAGTGATATTATGTCTGGGGATGTCTCCTTGATTCTTTTGTGCCACTCCTCATACTTATTTGTTATTCCATCGGCATTTGTATACCACACCAACTTCTTTTCTAAGATTGTGGTCTGGGAGGTGTATTGGGGTTGGGGAAGTGGGAGACCTAGTAAGGAACTATGGGTTGTTGCTGTAGGGGTGGAGTTTGTAATCTAGTGGGTGGGGGAATTGGATGTGGCATGGGTGTTTTGATTTAGAGTGTTTGGTTGCACTGGGGTTGACCTGGTTGGGAGGCTTCTATAGGAAGTTGTGAGGGAGGCTGTATTTGATCTTCTTCCTGGGTCTGTGATCTCCTGTCTGTCTCCTCCATCCCCTCTCTTTCCTCCTTTCGCCTTTGTACCATCTCTCTCAGTTTCTGCCTTTCTTCTTGTGTTCTGTCGCCGTTGAGATACACCTTCCTGTATGTCGGCATGTCCCTTAATCGTGCTTTCTCCTGCAGGATCCTGTTCCAAGACGCCTCTGCCTTGAAGGTCACTTTCACTGGCCGGGTTCTTTTTTTTACAAACCCCCTATTCTCCGAAAATTTTCCAGCTGGGTCATGTCGTCTTCTCCTATTGCTTTCATGATGCTTTCAATTGCTTTTTTCCCCTTGTTTTCTTGCTTCATATGTTTCCCCTTCAACTTCCTGGAGCCCATACACAAAGACTGACCTCACCCTTTCATTCTCCCACTGCATATCCCTGTGTATCCCCTCATTTAATTTGGTTTCCTCCACTGCAGCTTTCCTTTCTTCAGTTTCACTAGCTAATGTACTTGGGCTCAGTGGCCT